>NC_069504.1:429916711-430216711 GCF_027579735.1 Bombina bombina | reverse complement strand
ATACTCGCTCGACATAAATCTCGCACAAAACAGGAATTACTAAACTATCTATTTCTACGCTCGTGAATTTCTCTGCACCTACCTCGTTAAAAATCCCTCGCCAGCTAATAGGTGGCGAGCACCATAATAAACAATAGGGTCTATCAGATCAATGCCTACAACTGATTTAAAAGAGGTGTACAATTGAATGGTTACTCACTTTTGATCCTGTTAGCAATATGGAGACACTTCTTCAACTTTATATTGTTCGTCTGATGCAAATGAGGGGTAGAAGGCAAATTCGTCAACCTGATGCCCCAAATCCGGTTCGAAGAAGGCGATTACGAGTACAGCGGGTATTCCTTCCTCGGGTTCCTTTAGATGCCCTTTCCGATCGAGAGGTTATTAAAAGGTTCCGTCTGGATCGACATTCAATATTGTCTTTATATTCTCAAATAGCACATTTTCTAGAGCCTGTGACGGCTCGTTCAAGGGCCATTCCCGGAATACTAAAGTTTCTTGCTGCCTTGCACTTTTTTGCCACCGGATCATTTCAGGCAGTGTCCAGCGTCATCATTGGTTTCAGTCAGTCTGCCTTTTCTCGTCATCTTTCCAAAGTTATCGATGCACTCATGCATATATTCCCCGAATATGTTTGTCTACCATCTACCACAGAAGAGTGGCAATCGATAAAGTCGCAATTCTACAGTGTGGCTGGAATGCCAAATGTTCTTGGGGCAATAGACTGTACCCATATTGCAGTTCGACCGCCACGGTTACGGGAGGAGATTTACCGCAACCGAAAGTCCTGCCATTCCTTGAATGTACAGATGGTTTGTGACCCCAAAATGAGAATTATCAGCGTGAGATCAAATTACCCTGGCTCCTGCCATGACGCTTATATCCTGCGGCAGACTGGACTGTACCAAAAATTCGAAAATGGGGAAATGCCAGAGGGATGGTTATTAGGTAAGCTTGAATTGAACTCAACAAAAAATTTTAAAGGTTTTCTAAAGAGCATGTAATTTTAAACGACTTTCAAATTGACTTTTTATTCTTTTTATATCAATTGTTGAAAATCATATCTAGATATATGCTCAATAGCTGCCGATTGGTTGATGCACCTATAGGCCTTGTTTGATTGGCTCACATTTGTGCATTGATATTTTTTCAACAAAGGATATATAAATAAATTCTGAAAAAAAACACATTATATAATTAAATTTTTAATTTGTTACAAATTTATACTAATTTGACGCTAGCCTCAATAACTAATAAAAATTATTTTGTCTTTTTGGAATGACTTACATCAATATTTTTTTTTTTTAATTACAGGGGATGCCGGTTACCCTTGTTATGAATGGCTTCTGACACCCTATAATAACCCCCAACTCCGGAAACATATTCGTTTTAATGAAGCACACAAGAGCACAAGGGGTGTCATCGAAAGGACTTTTGGATTATTGAAAATGAGGTTCCGATGTCTGGACAGATCTGGCGGTGCAATGCAGTATTCTACAGAAAAAGTTGCAAGAATCATCTTAGTTTGCTGTGTCTTGCATAATATTGCCACCAAAAGAGGATGCCCCATTGATGACGATATTGCCATGCCTTTTAATGACTTTCCAGAAGAAATTTTCAGAGAAAACACCAATAGACGTGGCATGGCCACAAGGGATATGGTTTCTGACCAATATTTCGAAGTTTGATCTTTCTCTAACAATTTGTTCATCTTATGTAAATTGTGTTCTGCATTTTTTTTTTTGTTTTTTCAAATAAAATTTGTGTGCAACATCATCATATTGTTATTTATTTGTAGCCCTTTTTCTAAACAAACCTTATTTTCATTGTTCACACCACAAAAATAAATGAAACAGATTTTTTTGAAATGAAAATAATATAACAATTTATTTTAAGTTCAAAAGGCAACAAGAATAAGAATTATAACTATTTCTATCCTAATACAACTAATATATTTACATAACTAAAAAAGTTCAACATTTATCTATTCAAAAGGTTACATATTAGACTTACTATTCTACATTTAACCAGTGATTTTGTTACATAGTAATTGTATCAAATATAAATGAATCACAAAATTTGAGAATATATATATTGGTAGTGTTATCTGTGGTCAATGACCTAGGATATAGTGATGTACTAAAAAAAAGATTATCCCTGACGATATATTTATATCGTCATTGTTCATTCCTCATGCAAAATTTATCGTTCCAACAGAAATTTAATATATTATTGGTTATTAATGGTTAGTCGGAACAACAATATTATTCATGTTACATAGTATTAGAAAAATAAAGATTCAACAAAAAAAAATGATACATTGTAAAAATAGTCATGCGTCAATTTGATTGACAAGTATAGTTGTGACGTCAGATACTAACATGTCGCTAACGGAGCCTTTCACAGCTGGAGAAATAGTCATTCTGGTATATGCAATGGAACGATATTTTCCTCATCGTATGGGAGGAGTTCGATTGGTAAAGCAGGACAGTCGTGATCATATTATATACGAAATGATAAGAAGGATGTATAGAGTATCAAAGATAAAAAGGACAAGACGTCAATGCCTAAGAAAGTACAGCGATTTGAGGCGTAGGGAAACTAATTATTACAATTCAATTAAACGACTAATAAGAAACTGTAAGTATAAATGTTTAGTGTTACTTATAGTAACTTTCAATTTTAATAGTTATTGATAGTAAGTCCAATAACTGCGTCATCTTTTACCTTTCACCATTGATTGATTTTCAATAATAGTAGGAACAAGGGACAACACATTTGACTTTCAGTATTCCGTTATAACTTTTCTATCTGAACATTGAAAGACAAAAATTATGTTCATTGTTCCTTTAACTTTAATAGACTGTTATTTATAGTATCTTATTTTTTTATAAAGCTATTCACCTTTAAGTAAGCTATATACTTGTTGATTAAACTAGAATGTAGTGTTTAATAATCCTTTAATTAATAGAAATCTCAAAATCCAATTTTACATTGATAGTAGCATTCGATAATCGATTTAATCATATATTTTTAGTATTATTAATACAGAAAATGTTTTTTTTTAGTATATCTTCAACTTGCATATATGAAATGAAAATTAACATCTATTAATCATTACAACTATAAAAATAAAGTCAATTTTTACAAACAGATATGAAAAAATCAAAATCAAAAACTCAAAAAATTCCACGTTATTTAAGAGAAATAAGGATTGAAACGCCAAATAGTGGGATCACTTCACCACCCCTTCCTTTGACACTTATGGACATACCAATGACTCCCAAAAATAACAGAGCAGTGAAAAAAATGGCTGTCAACACTCAAAAAGGTACATAACTATAGAACAGCGTTAACAAGGTTTTATAAATTGTAAATAAAATAAATAATAATTAAAAAAAAATGATGTTTAATGATCTAAAGCACATTTAGATATCCCTGGATGTTCTTATGAAGAAATTCCATCCTTTGAAAAAGAACCTAATTATTATTTTGATCTTGAGGTCGATGAGCCATGCACAAAAGATGATGATACTAATCTTGGAAGAGGTATTAGAATTTTTGTTTTTTAGGGAAGTGAAATATAGAAAAAATAATTTAATTTTAATTTTTATTTTTTATATATTTATAAAAAGGTCAACCTTTGGACAAAGCGGTACAAGTTGAAATAGAATTGGATGGCATGGTATACGCAACAAGTAATGATATTGGACAAAACATGTTTCCTCCTAAAAAAAATCTGATAGACAAAGGTATTTTATTTAGTTACCTTTGTCAAAAATAGAATAATTTAAAAAAAAAATAAATTAAAAATTAAAAATGTTATTTATTTATTTTACTTTAGCCTCCGGTTCAAGCGATGCTTACACATTAGAGGAAAAAATTGTGCAGACAGAAAATGATATGGATATCATACCTCCCAAAGAAAATGAAGGTATATACAGATATCAATATATTATTTATATTTTGTTATGTGATTAATATGTGAATTTAATTTATTTTTATTTATTTTAAGGTATAGAAGTTTTTGAAGAAAAAATCGATGAAAGCACACAAACTTTTTTGGATGATAACTTCAAAATTAAATTGGCAAAAATTAGGTCTATAATGGGAATGTTGATGGAGCAAGTTGATTTTTTGTACCAGAAATATGGCATTTAGTATTTTTTTTTTAAATAAATCTTTTAAAACACTTTCTATTGTTTTGAGAAAAAAAAATTACAAATTTAGAAACATCCAAAAAAAAAAAGGGATGATGAGTGTTTGTTAAAAAAATTGAAAATTTTTTTTTTTTTACCATTTCATAAAAAAATATATTGTAAGCAATAAAAACAAAATTTCAATGAAAAAAAATTTGTATTCATTCTTTTTTCAAAAATTTTAATAAAAAACACAAAAATTTTTTTTTAAAAATATTAGTGCAACTCGAAAATATAAATATATTTTGAACAAAAATATAAAACAAATCAAAAAGTGCAACATCAAAAACAGTATAAACTCAAGTTATTAAAAAATTACAAATTTAGAAACATCCAAAAAAAAAAAGGGATGATGAGTGTTTGTTATAAAAATTGAATCAAAAACAGTATAAACTCAAGTTATTAATACAATTAATAAAGATGTCTATCACTACTGTCCTGGCCTATTTGTTTCAGAAGGACCCTGTCTTTCACGAATAATGGACAGGAGAGAATTCATTGTTTGTTCTGCGAGGCGTAATGAACGGTTTATCTGTTCGTTGTGCTCCTCGTCCATTCGCCTCTGCCAATCAAACCTCTCTCTGTCTAACTGCAATTGTCTTTCTGCTAATGATGCACTTCGGTCCAGGTGTGCGATTAAAACATTCTGTAACTCTCTATGATCCACCCTATATTGTCTAGCAAGAGAGATCATTTCATTGAGACAGACATCATCCACTTCTTCAATTTCATTGTTGCCAGGTACCACAGGTCTTTCATTAGATTGTGTTTCCGCTGGCTCTACATTTCCTTGAATTGTTTGTTCTTGTACTTCTGCTTCATCAGGGACAGGTTCATGGATCTCCATTGGTTGAGCATCCATGATATCATCCAACAAATCTGGGGTCTCACTTCCATGATCCCTGGATTGAAGTTCCTCCTCCTCAGGTCTTTCTGGTTGTACAGCAACCAGGTTTAAGATGACCTCCCTCGATGACTCCTCTGTATCTGTGAAAATTAAAAATAAAAAAATAAATATATATGAATATATTAAGATTTTAATATCTATATAAAAATATAATGTAGATATATAAATATATATATATAAAAAAAATATATATATATATATCTATATATATATTTTAAAAAAAAAATGTAAATTTTTTTTAACGATTTTAAAATATTTAGTAGCAGCTGTGAATATGTACTATGGAAAAAAGGCAGCACTCACATGTCATTTGTAACTCAAATTCAACTGTTCATAACACAAAATTAAATAATCTTTTTTTTTTTTTTTTTTAGAAAATTTAATGAAGCTTTTGTATTATTAAATGCTCTTTTTAATTTTAAATGACGAGTGATTGATGCCTTTTTATGATCTAAAATTCTAAATATATCTATCTATATATATAAATGTGTATATATATAGATATATTTATATATATATATATGTATATATATATATATATAGATAGCAATATATATATTTTTATTTATATAAATATATATCTTTATATATCCTAAAAATAATAATATATATGAAGATGTTGATATCTTGATATTTATGTATAAGAAGAAAATTTAAAAAAAAAGGAATGTATTAATAGTACAGATTCTCACCATCAAACAACCGTGGAGAACTTCCCGTCATGTTCCGAAAAAGATGTCCAAGGTCAGCTATGATAAAAAAAAAAAAATATATATATATATTAAAATAAAATTTCTTTAGTGAAAAATCCAAAATAAAAAAATTACAATAAAGCAATGTTATCTATATGGCCTAAGTGAGCAAAAACTACCACGCTTTTAAAAAAAAAAAAAAAAAAAAAGGGAATTCAAGTAATTAGATTTTTTGAGAGAAAGCGAATTTCGGTTAGCTTTGACCAGTATGACCAGAGGAGAATGGAAAAAATGAAAATATATTGTTTACCTGTACCTCTACCAACACTGGTTTCAGGGGTGCTGGTACGGATATCTGGAAGTGTATCCGCTGATAAAAAGGTATGGCTAGCAGATGATGTGCTTCTTATCGTTTGCCCAATAACGACACCACCACTAGTCATCGATGTCCCAGAGGAGGTTGATGGAATGGCTGAAGCAGGGTCATCACCACCCCTAGCTGTCACGGATTGTGGTCGAGCTGTTAAGAGATAAATAAAATCAATCGTTATTCATGTTTCGATCCATAGAAGATTAATAAACAACTAATATTTAAAATTTTAAATAGTGGTTATTGAAAGGGACAGTGTAGCACACACAATAGTAACCAGGTTGAAGAATTTGAATGTAAAAATTAAAATTTTTTGTAGACACTCAAGGTTGTTTGTATTGAAACTGTTTTGTAAAGCTTGTTTCTAGTATTTAAAAAGTGTTGAGTACTTTGTTTGACATAAAACAATAGTCCTGTGTTTATGTAATCTTTCATTCTATTCATTATTCATTCTATTATATTCTTTAATTCTATTCATTCATTGTATTATGTATCAACAAGCTGTTATAAGTGTTATTTGAACTTGTTATTTAATTACCTTGTTAACAATTAACTGTAAACGAAAAAGAGTCGTCTGCTCATTTGCTAATTAAATGACAAGTTCAAAGAATACTTATAAGAGCTTGTTGATACATCATAAATTAGTTGAATGAATGAATAGAATGAATAGAATGAATAGAATGAAAGAATAATGAATAGAATGAAAGATTACATAAACACAGGACTATTGTTTTATGTGAAACCAACTATTCAAGTTTTTTTAAAATAATAGCATTTAAACACTCATTAATCCGCTTAAAAAACAATATCTTGATATTATATATACACTAATGTTGAGAGTGTGTATCTGCATGTGTAAGTGTATAATATTAGTGTGTGTGTATCTGCATGTATAAGTGTATATTTTTTGGTCTGTATACATGCTTGTCTAATGTATACTGTAACGTTTGTTTTTGTGAATTTGTCTACAAAAATATAGCACTGTATTTTCAAACGATCCTTGAATACAGAGCTCACATAGCAATAACAATATTGTTTGGCGCAGCTTTTGATTTGATGAATAGGGACATTAAACCACAAAAGATTTGTTCATCAGTCATAAAGAAATTAAGATTTTAAAATAGATCGAAATTTACTTCCATTAAAGGCGTCTATTAGCTAGTAAGCTGTTCTAAATATGCTTTTCATCAAAGGATATCAAGAAAATGAAGTAAATTAAAATAGAATTGTTATTTAGAAAGCAATACAAAAATAAAGCAGTAATAGGACTATAATCAAAATTGGCGCCAATAAATATTGATTTTCCAAAATATAATTAAATGTTAAATATTTTTATAAACCGACTCCACTGGAAAATTACAATATGATCATCATTCAATTTAAAAAATAGTAATTATATTAATGTTTTACATCTTCGGTCGCTATCACAATCATCTGTGATCATGAATATTACATTACATACGTTATTGGTTAAGCTATACAAAAATCTAACAGTAATCTGCATTGATGTAACGTAATCAAAATTGACGCACCAAAAAATTGATTTGAAAAAATATCTTTACAAGATAGATATTTGGATAAACCGACTCTAATGGATAATTACAATATGATCATCATTCAATTCAAATAATAGTAATTCGATAATTGTTTTACATCTTCGGTCGCTATCACAATCATCTGTGATCATGAATATTACATTACATACGTTATTGGTTAAGCTATACAAAAATCTAGCATTAATCTTCATTGATTTAACTTAATCAAAATTGACGCACCAAAAAATTGATTGGACAAAATATCTTTACAAGATACATATTTGTATAAACCAACTCTAATGGATAATTACAATATGATCAACATTCAATTTAAATTATAGTAATTCGATAAATGTTTTACCTCTTAGGTCGCTATCACAATCATCTGTGATCCCGACGATTACTTCTGGGCCTAGACGCTGCACCAGTCTCTGCTCGTAATCATTAAGATCAGCGACATAAGCTGTTCCACCTCCGGTAGCACGGGTTGAATTTTTTTCTTTTGCCAATTTGGCTTTTGCAAATCGTTTGATGTCGTTGTACCTTTTTTTAATTTGATCAACGTCCTTTTTCCCAGGTCCCTGAGCACTGACAGCATCACTTATCCGGGTCCATATACTTTTTTTACGGATACTAGACGTTTGCTTCGAACGACAACCAAATAAATAGTCATATGAGTCTAGCACCATATCGACAAGAACCAGGTTCTGCTGATGTGAGAAGTGGGGATTCTTCGATTTGGACTGTGAATCAGATCGAGAAGTAGCCATACTTAATTTATCGATAACAATAAAAGTCAGTAAAGCTTCAAGTTCTTGAAATATGCAGTCTGAAAAACTTTATTAAATAGAGCTTATATAGTGCTGCAATATGTTCCCACGACAAAGCTGACGTTTCTGACACCTTGCAGTCACGTGGGACAAACATGACTGACAGTTTGTAAGCGATTAATAGTACATTCGCAAATAGCGAGGCGTCATATGTATGAATCATTCGCCAGTGCTCGATGCGGATTTGACGCGCCTTTTTTTTGAATAGTTTTTAGTACATATGGCGGGCGGGCAACATCTCGCTAGCTGCGAGTTAGAGCGAGTCGAGCAAACACGTTGTCGGCGAAAAAATTGATGCTTTAGTACATGGAGCCCATAGTATCTTTTCTGATGTTGCTGAGCCAATTGTATATTGTCTTTAAGGAATTTGAAGATGTCTGATAAAGAATTTGCTGTATCGTCGACATGAGGTGAGGAGGTGTTCAGATGTGGGAATAGATGGAATGGTGGATGGTAGCCATAATTCGCATAGAAGGGTGAACATTTAGTAGATCCATTTAAGGAGTTATTGTAGGCGAATTCTGCCATAGGAATGTTGTTCTCCCATTCTTCTTGTTGGTGGGAACAGTAACAGCGAATGTACTGTTCAATCCACTGATTTACACGCTCAGTCTGACCATTAGTTTGCGGGTGGTAAGCTGTACTATAGCGATGGTTGATTTTAAGAACAGCACATAATTGTTTCCAGAACTTAGATGTGAATTGCGAGCCCCTGTCGGATACAATGACGGATGGTAGACCATGAAGTCGAACGATATGTTTCAGGAACAGGGATGCAGTTTCTGAGGCTGTGGGCAGCTTTTTATAGGGAATGAAATGAGCCATTTTAGTCAATAAATCAACAACAACTAAAATGGTGTTGGCTTGATTAGATAATGGCAATTCAACAATAAAGTCCATACCAACAGTATGCCAAGGTCTTTCTGGAATGGGTAGTGGTTGGAGGTAGCCTGATGGTTTGGTCTTTTGTGACTTAGCAACAGTACAAGCATGACAAGACTTGATGTAGTTATGTACTGATTGTCTGAGGTTAGGCCACCAAAAATTCCTACCAATGAGGTCACTGGTTCTGTGGATGCCTGGGTGTCCTGATAGAGGAGTATCGTGATGGTCATGCAAGA
Organism: Bombina bombina; assembly: GCF_027579735.1. Classification (NCBI taxonomy): domain Eukaryota; kingdom Metazoa; phylum Chordata; class Amphibia; order Anura; family Bombinatoridae; genus Bombina; species Bombina bombina. Next base: position 430,207,057 of record NC_069504.1, on the reverse strand, counting down.
CCTCTTCTCTGAGGTTGGGAGGTATGTATATTTTACCCTTAACATGAGAAATTCCCCTGGTGTCGGTTTGTTGTATGTCCTTGGGAAGCTCTGTATCAAGCTGTTGTTGTGAACGTTGGGTATGAATGAAGTCATTCGTGAGACCGAGGAACTGTTGTGGTGGAAGGATGGTTTGTGGTTCTTTTTCAAGGTCCTGCCGAAGTAAATGTCTAGATAGAGAGTCAGCCTTACCATTTCGGGAGCCAGGCCGATAAGTAATAAGGAAGTTGAATCTGGTGAAAAACAAACTCCAACGAGCTTGCCTGGCAGAGAGGGTTTTACTGGACTGTAGATATTCTAAATTTTTATGATCGGTATAAATCAATATTGGGTAGATTGTACCTTCCAAGAGATGCCTCCAATGTTCAAGAGCTGACTTAATCACGAGAAGTTCTTTCTCTCCAACAGCATAATTTTGTTCGGCTGAGGTCATAAGTCTGGAAAAAAATGCTACTGGATGGATAGGTTCTGAAGGACTTTTACGCTGTGAGAGAATTGCACCAAGAGCGTACTCAGAGGCATCAACCTCTAGGATGTACTGCAGATTTGCATCTGGGAATCGGAGGATGGGAGCAGTAGTGAAGCATTTCTTGAGAAAGTTGAAGGCATTTTCGGTTTCAGGTGTCCATAGGAAACGAGTTTGAGTACCTGTGAGTCTACAGAGAGGTTTCGCAATGCTTGAGAATCCTTTAATGAACTTGCGATAAAAATTTGCGAATCCTAGAAAACGCTGAACCTGTTTCCTGTTGGTTGGGGTAGGCCATTTAAGAATGGTGTCGATTTTTCCATCTTCCATTTTAACACCAGAAGAGGTAATTTTATAACCCAGAAAGGTGATTTCTTCAGTGTGGAAGGAGCACTTCTGAAGTTTGGCGTACAAATGGTGTGTTCTTAATCGATTTAGAACCCAACGGACATGTTTCTTATGGTCCTCCATGTTTTGGGAGTATATTAGGATGTCGTCTAAATATATTACCAAGCAAACGTCCAATAGGTCTCTGAATATATCATTGATAAAAAACTGGAAGGTTGCTGGGGCGTTACACAACCCAAAGGGCATAACAAGATATTCATAGAGACCGTAGCGAGTCCGAAAGGCTGTGAGCCACTCGTCTCCTTCTCTGATCCTAATCAGATTGTATGCGCCTCTTAAATCCAGCTTGGTGTAAACAGTAGCTTTACTGAGGCGTTCCACTAATTCGGGGATCAGTGGTAGAGGGTACCTGTTCTTTTTGGTTCTTCTGTTTAACTCACGATAGTCTATGATGGGCCTCAATGTGTTATCTTTATTCTTGACGAAAAAGATCCCTGCACCTGCTGGGGAGGTGGATGGTCTGATGAACCCTTTCTTAAGGTTCTCCTCTAAGTACTCCTTGAGATGAGCTAATTCAGGTTGAGAGAGTGGATATATACGTCCGTATGGAATGCTAGACCCGGGCAATAATTCAATAGGGCAATCATATATGCGATGAGGAGGAAGAGTCTCTGCTTGCTTTTTGTCGAATACATCCGAGAAATCTTGATATTCTTGTGGTATTGTTGCTCGGGAGACTTGTAGTACCTGTTGATGAGGATAGCAAGAAGTCTTGCAGTATGTTGAATCAAGTTCCACTTGTAAAGACTGCCAAGAAATCGTAGGCTGATGTTGTTGTAGCCAGGATAAACCCAAAACAATGGGGTATAAAGGAGAAGGAAGGACATCGAAGGACAAGTATTCTACGTGCCCATTACCTGTAGTAACCTTAAGTGGGATCGTGTGGTGTGTGATGGGCCCAGAACTAACATAGGTTCCATCAATGACACGTATGGAGACAGGTATTGCTTTAACACACAAGGGTATTTTATTTTTATTTACAAGGGAGAGATCAATGAAATTGGAGAATGCTCCGGAGTCAATGATTGCTTCCGCTCTGAACAGCTGGAGGTCCCACTGTAGGGATAGAGATAAAGTACAGTAAGCCACATCTACCACTTTATTTGTCAAACAATGAGTTATAGGTTTGCACTTACTTCTTTTTTGACGTTGAAGAAGAGGACATTCCTTAACAGGATGATTGGGAGAAGCACAGTACATGCAGAGATTCTTCTGCTGACGGCGATGTCTTTCATCCAATGTTAAGGGGCCTTTGGTGAACCCAAGCTCCATGGGTATAGATGTATCCTTTGTGCTGGATAAGGCAGGTGTAAACCTTTGGGAAGTATCAGATTGTTGTCTTTCTGACCTGCGTTCTCTGATTCTGCGATCAATCTGGACAGACAAGGCCATAAGAGCCTCCAGGGTCCTAGGGAGGTCAGTGCGGGCAAGCTCGTCCTTTAGAGCATCGGATAATCCCAGGCGGTACTGGTTTCGCAGGGCTACCTCACTCCATTCTGAATCCTTGATGTAAAGCTTGAATTCAGATAGATATTCCTCTACTGGGCGACGGCCCTGTCGTAGTGAGCACATTTTGATCTCAGCTGTCAGTTGTTTCTGTGTGTCATCATATAATAAACTCATTTGAGTGAAGAAATCAGATAAGGAAGTGAGTATAGGATCATTATTTTCGAAGAGGTTGTCAGCCCATACCCTTGGCTCACCAGAAAGAAAAGAGATGACAGTCATCACCTTAATTGTCTCTGTATGGTATGTCTTGGGCCTCATCTGAAATAGGAGGTAGCAAGCATTTCTGAATTGTCTGAACAATTTCCTGTCGCCAGAGAATCTCTCAGGTAGACACACCTGTGGTTCTGGTGTGTTGTCCCTAACAGATGCCCTAAGACTGTCATTCTGCAATTGCAGCTCTCTAAGTGCTTGTGACAATTGGTCAACCCTTTGGGAGAGGTTGTATACCACATTTGGGAGGTCTGCTGGATCCATGTATATACTCTTGCGGCCAATTAATATGTCAGATATCTAGTTAGTAACTAGAGATTATGGATCTCAACTGCAGAAAGGAGAGAGTATAAGAATTGAGTAAAGGTTATTTACCCCTGTTTACTGGTTACAGGAGAGAGTTGGTTAAGCAAGTTAGCACAGAGTCTATTGAATGTGAGCGTCTGTTTGAGATGGAGTATTTTCCTCAGTACAATTTGCAAGTTTAGTGAACAAGTGGATGAACAACTCTGAATGGAGAGTGTTTAAAGAGCGCTCTAGTATTATGTACTGCTCGGGTAGTAATGGAGAGAGAGCGTGTGAGGGAGACGAGCCAGCGCTGCAGAAAGCTGACAGCCTCAGGGGGGTGTGTGATGATTATCCAATGGCGTGCGAGAACACGCTGACAGGCACACGCTGTATGAGAAGCTTAACAGCGCGGCTTCAGTGAGGAAGGTAAGTCGGTGAATAAGTATAAGAATTGCCGGTTGCTGGAAAGCAAGTTTGTTCAGAGTTGTAGAGGTAGTTGAGAGGAGCAAAACTCACTGTGTTTGATAGAGGAGGTTGTCTGTGGAACGGCTTGGTTATACCGGCAATGAGTGGCAGTAATCCTGGGTATCTGTGCAAACGAACTGTAATATAAGTCCATAAGACGATGAATGTATAGGAATAGTAGGTTGATAATACCCAAAAGTATTATAGTTGTAATCCAATGATTAGGTAGAGAATAATCACTTAGCCAGGAGGTTTAGAACATGCTGCTTCACACAACATAGCATGCTGCAAACTAACATTAATTGGCACCTGGAAGGGGGAGGTGTAGGTTTAAGTAAGGCCTGCTTAAAGGTGTACAGACATGCACATAAGAACATGACAATATGTGTGGTGGGAGGTGTATTTATAGGCATTTGAGGTTTGGAAAACTTTGCCCCCTCCTGGTAGGAATGTATATCCCATACGTCACTAGCTCATGGACTCTTTCCATTTACATGAAAGAAATCCTAACACTACGAAAAAATAAAACAAATTAACATTACAAAAAAAACCTCTAAAATTCCAAAAAATAAAAAAAATCCAAGATTATAAAAATAATAAACAAAATTATCCTAAATAATAAAAGTTAAACCTAATCTAATACCACTATAAAAACGAAAAAGCCACCCCAAAATAAAAACACCCCCTAATCTAACAATAAACTACCAATAGCCCTTAAAAGGGCCTTTTGTAGGGCATTGCCCTAAGTTAAACAGCTCTTTTACGTTAAAAAGTCCCCCCTAACAGTAAAATACCCCCACCCAACCAACCCCCCCAAAATAAAAAAACATACTGCTAGATTTAGAGTTCTGGAGCCAAAGGGGTGCGTTAGCTACGCATGCTTTTTTTCTCCCACACCTTTTAAATACCGCTGGTATTTAGAGTTCACAGAAGGGCTGCGTTAGGCTCCAAAAAGGGAGTGTATAGCATATTTACCGCCACTGCAACTCTCAATACCAGCGGTGCTTACGGACGCGGCCATCTTAAAAAACGTGCTTGTGCACGATTTCCCCATAGGAAACAATGGGGCCATTTGAGCTGAAAAAAAACCTAACACCTGCAAAAAAGCAGCGTTCAGCTCCAAACGCAGCCCCATTGTTTCCTATGGGGAAACACTTCCTATGTCTGCACCTAACACCCTAACATGTACCCCGAATCTAAACACCCCTAACCTTACACTTATTAACCCCTAATCTGCCACCCCCTGCATATTTTTTTTAACCCCTAATCTGCCGCTCCGTATACCGCCGCCACCTACGTTATCCCTATGTACCCCTAATCTGCTGCCCCTAACACCGCTGACCCCTATATTATATTTATTAACCCCTAATCTGCCGCCCCCAACGTCGCTGCCACCTACCTACACTTATTAACCCCTAATCTGCCGACCGGACCTCACCGCTACTATAATAAAGTTATTAACCCCTAATCCGCCTCACTCCCGCCTCAATAACCCTATAATAAATAGCATTAACCCCTAATCTGCCCTCCCTAACATCGCTGACACCTAACTTCAAGTATTAACCCCTAATCTGCCGACCGGACCTCACCGCTACTCTAATAAATGTATTAACCCCTAAAGCTAAGTCTAACCCTAACACTAACAACCCCCTAAGTTAATTTTTTTTGTTAGATAAAAATTATATTTAACTCTTATTAAATAAATTATTCCTATTTAAAGCTAAATACTTACATGTAAAATAAATCCTAATATAGCTACAATATAAATTATAATTATATTGTAGCTATTTTAGGATTAATATATATTTTATAGGTAACTTTGTATTTATTTTAACCAGGTACAATAGTCATTAAATAGTTAATAACTATTTAATAGCTAGCTAGTTAAAATAATTACAAAATTACCTGTAAAATAAATCCTAACCTAAGTTACAATTAAACCTAACACTACACTATCAATAAATTAATTAAATAAAATACCTACATTTATCTACAATTAAATCTAACACTACACTATCAATAAATTAATTACATACAAATACCTACAATTAAATACAAATAAATACACTAACTAAAGTACAAAAAATAAAAAAAAACTAAGTTACAAAAAATAAAAAAATAATTTACAAACATTAGAAAAAGATTACAACAATTTTAAGCTAATTACACCTACTCTAAGCCCCCTAATAAAATAACAAAGCCCCCCAAAATAAAAAAATTCCCTACCCTATTCTAAAATAAAAAAAGAAAAACTCTTTTACCTTACCAGCCCTTAAAAGGGCCTTTTGCGGGGCATGCCCCAAATAATTCTGCTCTTTTATCTGTAAAAAAAAACAGACAATACCCCCCCCAACATTACAACCCACCACCCACATACCCCTAATCTAACCCAAACCCACTTTAAATAAACCTAACACTAAGCCCCTGAAGATCTTCCTACCTTATCTTCACCACGCCGGGTATCACCGATCGGTCCAGAAGAGCCTCCAAAGTCTTCCTCCAAGCCCAAGCGGGGGCTGAAGAGATCCATCATCGGGCTGAAGAGGTCCATCATCGGGCTGAAGAGGTCCATCATCGGGCAGAAGTCTTCATCCTATCCGGGCAGAAGAGGACATCCGGACCGGTAGACATCTTCATCCAAGCCGCATCTTCTATCTTCATCCATCCGGAGCAGAGCGGAGCCATCGTCTTCCAGCCGACGCGGATCCATCCTCTTCTACCGACGCCTACTTGCTGAATGACGGTTACTTTAAATGACTTCATCCAATATGGCGTCCCTCGAATTCCGATTGGCTGTCCAGATGTCCTCTTCTGCCCGAATAGGATGGAGAATTCTGCCCGATGATGGACCTCTTCAGCCGCCGCTTGGATCAAGACTTCAGCCCGATGATGGACCTCTTCAGCCCGATGATGGATCTCTTCAGCCCCTGCTTGGGCTTGGATGAAGACTTCGGAGGCTCTTCTGGACCGATCGGTGATACCCGGCGTGGTGAAGATAAGGTAGGAAGATCTTCAGGGGTTTAGTGTTAGGTTTATTTAAGGGGGGTTTGGGTTATATTAGGGGTATGTGGGTGGTGGGTTGTAATTTTGAGGGGGTATTGTATGTTTTTTTTCAGGCAAAAGAGCAGAATTCTTTGGGGCATGCCCCGCAAAAGGCCCTTTTAAGGGCTGGTAAGGTAAAAGAGCTTTTCAATTTTATTTTAGATTAGGGTAGGGAATTTTTTTATTTTGGGGGGGCTTTGTTATTTTATTAGGGGGCTTAGAGTAGGTATAATTAGCTTAAAATTGTTGTAATATTTTTCTAATGTTTGTAAATAATTTTTTTATTTTTTGTAACTTAGTTCTTTTTTATTTTTTGTACTTTAGTTAGTTTATTTAATTGTATTTATTTGTAGGTATTTTATGTAATTAATTTATTGATAGTGTAGTGTTAGGTTTAATTGTAGATAATTGTAGGTATTTTATTTAATTAATTTATTTATAGTGTAGTGTTAGGTTTAATTGTAACTTAGGTTAGTATTTATTTTACAGGTAATTTTGTAATTATTTTAACTAGGTAGCTATTAAATAGTTATTAACTATTTAATAGCTATTGTACCTGGTTAAAATAAATACAAAGTTACCTGTAAAATAAATATAAATCCTAAAATAGCTACAATATAATTATAATTTATATTGTAGCTATATTAGGGTTTATTTTACATGTAAGTATTTAGCTTTAAATAGGAATAATTTATTTAATAAGAGTTAATTTATTTTGTTAGATAAAAGTTATATTTAACTTAGGGGGGTGTTAGGGTTAGACTTAGCTTTAGGGGTTAATACATTTATTAGAGTAGCGGTGAGGTCCGGTCAGCAGATTAGGGGTTAATACTTGAAGTTAGTTGTCGTGATGTTAGGGAGGGCAGATTAGGGGTTAATACTATTTATTATAGGGTTATTGAGGCGGGAGTGAGGCGGATTAGGGGTTAATAACTTTATTATAGTAGCGGTGAGGTCCGGTCGGCAGATTAGGGGTTAATAAGTGTAGGTAGGTGGCGGCAATGTTGGGGGTGGCAGATTAGGGGTTAATAAATATAATATAGGGGTCGGCGGTGTTAGGGGCAGCAGATTAGGGGTACATAGGGATAACGTAGGTTTGTGGCGGTGTGCGGTCGGCAGATTAGGGGTTAAAAAAACTTTAATAGAGTGGCGGCGATGTGGGGGGGCCTTGGTTTAGGGGTGCATAGGTAGTTTAGGGGTGTTAGTGTACTTTAGAGCACAGTAGTTAAGAGCTTTATGAACCGGCGTTAGCCCATAAAGCTCTTAACTCCTGACTTTTTGCTGCGGCTGAAGTCTTGTCGTTAGATTTCTAATGCTCACTTCAGCCAAGACTCTAAATACCAGCGTTAGAAAGATCCCATTGAAAAGATAGGATACGCAAATGGCGTAGGGGGATCTGCGGTATGGAAAAGTCGCGGCTGCAAAGTGAGCGTTAGACCTTTACCTATACGACTCTAAATACCAGCGGTAGCCCAAAACCAGCGTTAGGAGCCCCTAACGCTGGTTTTGACGGCTAACGCCAAACTCTAAATCTAGGCGTAAGTCTAAATAAACCTAAGCTACCCATTGCCCCTACAGAGACATATGTATGGGTATTGCCCTTAAAAGGGCAATCAGCTCTTTAGTGCCCATTAAAAAAAAAAATCCTAATCTAAATTTTCAAATCAGCCAATAGGATGAGAGTTACTAAAATTCTATTGGCTGTTCAAATCAGATTTGAAAATTTCAGCCAATAGGAATGCAAGGTACCCCAAAAATAAAACGGGTACCTTGCATTCAATTTTCAGTGTGCGACTGCGATAGCATGAAGAGGATCCTCCACGCTGGATGTCTGCGCGGTCTCCGTTCCTGCTCCGCGCCGTCTTTGCTCTGGATGAAGATAGATTTCACCGCGCTGGATGAAGATGGAACCATCTCGAAGAAGACCTTCACTGCCGGACTTCAGGAATGATGAGTACCTATTTTGGGGTTAGATTTACGTTATTTTTTAATTTTTTGGGGTTGGTTTTTATTTAGATTAGGGATTTTTTTTAATGGCACTAAAGAGCTTTTTTGTTTTTTTAGGAGTATTAGATTAGGTTTAATTTATATTATTTTGGATAATTTTGTTTATTATTTTTTGTAATCTTAGATTTTTTTCGTAATTTTAGAATATTTTTTTTGTAATGTTTGTTTTATTTTATCGTAGTGTTAGGATTTTTTTAATTTTGTAATTTAGTTTTTTTTTATTTTTAGTTGTTTTTTTTAAATAGTTTTGTTAGGTTTATTTATAGTTTAAGCTTATTTTTTTTTTTTTTCTGTCACAGGAAAGTTTCTATTTATTTTGAGATAGTTATATTGTAACTTTAATTTCAAGTTAGGGGGTTAGGTTTAAGGGTTAATAGTTTAATTTAGTTTGTTGCGATGTGGGAGGCTGGCGTTTTAGGGGTTAATATGTTTATTTTAGTAGTTGCAATGTGGGGGCCGGCGGTTTAGGGGTTAATAGCTTTATTTAGTGTTGGCGATGCGAGTTGGCATCAGATTAGGGGTTAATAGGTTTATTTAGTGTTGGCAATATGGGGGGCAGCAGTTTAAGGGTTAATGTCTTTATTTAGTGTTGATGATGTCGGGGGGGGGTGGATTAGGAGTATTAAGACTAGCGGTTTATGTTAGGGTGTTAGGTTTATACATAACCTTCTTGTCTCCATAGACATTATAGCGATCGCTATTTCACAATCGCAGGTGTTAGTTTTTTTCTAACACTTTTTCTCCATTGATGTCTATGGGGGAAAACGTGCATGAGCACGTCAAGTCAGGACTTGGCTTTTGTGCGGTATGGAGCTTATCGCACCATGTCACACAACAAAAGAAGATTTTTTTGTAACTTGAAATGGCAGCGCTATGGAGAGTGCGATACCGCTAAATGTTTTTGCGTTATTTACGCACCAGGTTAAACGCACAACTTGTAATCTTGGTGTATACTTGCAGAAGTAACATCATATAGTCTCTCTCCTTCTTCTTTAGCAGACTGCCTCACACTCTGGCCACAATATATTATTTTCTTGCCTCCATGAGTCTACTACTACATCCTCTTCATTATTTTAGTTACTAAAAACATATTTATGGGGCGTTACAGCCAACCCATCTTGCTGATGTTATAATTATCTCATGACACTAACTAACCTTTCACACAGTTCAGACCTTTCATATTGTGCCATATAATGAACAGCTGTGTCCCTTTATTCCATAGATTCAATTTAATTAAATGAAAAAAACCAGAGACAACCTTAGCGCGCACAGAATCAATGTCTGGCAAGCAGTGGCCATATACAGAAAAAATAAATGTTATGCCACTAGCAAATCAGACAAGTGGCAGCCACAAATGAGACAGCTAGCGGGATATAGTGCAGTGGTGGAGATGGGAATTTACAGTTAAAAAGAGGTAACTTATTTGAACTTTTAGGTCAGTAGAAGTCTTCTTTGATATGGATGCCATTGGCACATGCTTTAAAGGATCAGGAATCCATATGTATTTCTTAGATTGGTGAACTGTTATGCTTAAAGTGATGTTAAACTTTGCCAAATCAGAGGTCTTAATATTAAAGAATGGCATGTGTACACAATGTGTACAATAATTGACAAAGCAGAAGCTAAAAAGTTCATTTAAACCTACTTCTTTTACCTCCATTCGGTCGCCCCTTCTACACTGTCTTTTTTTTCTAAAAGTCAGAAGGAGAGTGGTACAGCCAATAGGAAGCTGTGCTGCATATCCCCAGTCAAGGTGGTATGCTTCTGGCCTGTAAGTGTGCAGAGCTCCAACCTTTTCTCTGACAGCAAGTGCCCAGGATCCTCGCTCACCTCTCCACCACTCACAGCCCCGATTCCATCAAAAATAAGACCTAATCCTCCCTGTACAACCATCACTACTAATAAAGGTAGTAGCTCTAAGGTTCTGGCCTAAAAGAGTACAGAGCTACAATCTTGAATAGGACGTAAGGCACAGCTTCCAATTGGCTGTACCACACAAAATGACAGTGTGGAAGGTGGGGGCGCATCTGCTGACATAACAGAAAAACAGAGGAACAATAAATAGGCTTAAAATAACTTTTTAGCTTCTGCTTTGACATTTTTAATATTCCGGCCCCCGATTTAGCAAAGTTTACCATCACTTTACGTTTTTTTATTTGGTTAATGGTGAGGAAGAGAATAAAGAGGGACAACCTGAGGAGGACATCAACAGCCAAGTTATAAATGAAATCCAGGCTTACTTTGTTGAGAGGACCCTTGCCAAGGAGGAAACCCTATGTATTGGTGGAGAGCTAACAAAGATAAATATCCTACCACGGCAAAATTATCAAAACCCTACTTATGCATCTCAGACATCTCAACACCAGCTGAGCGTTTCTTTTCTGCTGCAGGCAATAAAGCTTGCAAAAAGAGAGCCAGCCTCAGCCAGGAGCATGTGGACCTGTTGACATTTTTTGCATTCCAAAGCAATGTTTCTGGAAGAGTGAATAACAGAATGTTAGAAACAGTGATAGACTCCCTCTTTCTAGTTCTACATCATTTCAAACAGTTTATGGTTTTGTTTTGCTTAATTATAAAAATGTGTTCTGCTGCTTAAAATTTGGACAAACAGTTGTGTTAAAGTTTTTTATCTGATTAATCAAAAAAATTATTGGCTGACTAATCTATTATGAAAATAATCACTAGTTTAACCCCTAATATAAATACTACAAATATGGTAAAACAATTGTGTTTGTGAAACGATAAATAAAAATTGTATTTTCAAAGTTTAAGGGAAACCCATTGAATGTCAGAATTGCATTATCAGTTGGTTAAGAGGTGGAAGTTGTGTTTATTCTAAATTTACTCTGTACATTAAGTGTCAGAATTTGCGAAATATATTTTCGGCAGTTATAAATAGACCATTGCAGAAATTGTGTGATGTAGTAATATACAGTTCATCATTTGGTGGTTTCGCTGGCGCAAGAATTGTAATCCATTAGATAGCTACTACAATACAAATCAAACTGAAAGTTTAAAGCAAAGTGGGAGAGTGGAATGTGTCAAAACTCTATGACTATAACATGAATTGGAACACTGAAAGAAATTCACTATAATCAATGACTAAGGCTAAAAAAACCCTCTATAAATTCAAGGGTAAGCTAATTCAAGCACTAATAAACTTAACCCTTGAATTTTGACCAGAAAATATATTTCTTTCCCTTGCACCCCCCTTTTCTTTACTAAAGTATTTAACCACTAGGTTTTCCTAGTATTTCCTAAGAGGGTTTATAAGTACTAAAATTGAATTTACAACAGGATTTAATATTAAGGCAAAAAAAGGGATAAAAGAACTTAATTATTAAATGCTCGATATTACTAACACTGAAAACGTTCACATCATTGAAGATGAACTTAATAATACACTCTGTAAATTACATCAGGCGTTGTACAAACAGACTAAACGTTGGTGGAATTGGCACTTCTTTGAAAAATATGTTGAAAGAGGTATCATACCTAGGGGTCTTAGAATAAAAGTATTTCCAGCTTTTACTTTAAATAATGAACAACTAGTGAAACAATGGGAAACCACACTAAATTAATGTTCTTCTAAACTAATACAAATACTCATTCAACATGACACTTTGGAGCTGAACAAATTAGATGCAGAAATTAAAGAGCAAAATGAATTGTTAAAGAGATTTGAAGACAAATTTGAATTTGTGGATAAATATCAAACATATCAAAAAGAATTAGACAAACTCGAGACTGAATTAATACAAACCAAAAAACAGAAATTACAAAGCGATATAGATGATTTTCAACACCAGAGAGTATATATATGGACACATTCCTCCAACAGAATGAGATATAATAAACATCTCATAAGAGAGGACAATAGTGGTACTAATACAGAGACTGACATTTCTGACAATGAAAGTATGAATACAAATATTAATGAAATACCTTCAAGGAGTACCAATGAACCTACAACTAGTGGTAACATAAGACCTACTGTATATCTAACTCTACCAATAGTGGGGTGTCTTTTTTAGCTATGAGTCAAAGACAACAACAGGTGACAAATACGACATCTACACCAAAGCCAGTAACAGCAAGAGGGAACAAGAGGAAGAACACAGGGCCCCAGAGGCAGTCAGAGAGGAAGAAAGAAATGTGTCCCTTTATAAAAATCAGGACAAACTCCTAAGAATAATTAATCTAACTGACCATACATTAACAGCAAAACATGAAGCAGTACTCTCAAAAGGCCTAACTTTTTGCTCGACCAATGAATTAAATAAATTTGAGATAACCAAAGATCTACAATTATTCTCACGCAAATTACTGCTTAAGAAGCTGTACTCTAAGCAAAATGATTCCTCCCTATCTAAGGAAGATCTAGAAACTTTAAAAGACCTTGAAGATTTATTAGAAACAAATGATATGGAATATCATAACAATCAATGGAAGAAGGATTTGAAACCTAAATCTACATTTATGCCTTCTTTCTCAATATCACCACAGGTTAATGTATTCTCTGAGATTGTCAGTAACACAATTCAAGAATTACCCATATATAATGTCAATCACAATCTTTCAAATTCTGAAAAATATGCCCTTAGGGAAATAAGATCTTGGACTGATACTATAATTAAGTCATCGGACAAGGGTGGAAATATAGTTCTTTGGTCCAAAACTGAGTACGTAGTGGAAGCCATAAGACAATTGACAAATGAAAATTGTTATAAAAGGTTGTTGTTCAACCCACAATCAGAATATACTGAACAATACAACAAATTTATTTTACAGTCTTGGAACAATAAAATAATTACAAATATAGAAAAAAACTTTTTTGATTAAAAAAATTCCTACTCTGGCCACTATTTACTTCCGGCCTAAGGTTCATAAAAACCTTACCAGACCACCAGGTAGACCAATTGTGTCTGGAAATAACAATTTAACAGAAGCAGCGAGGAAATACGTTGACCAAAGACTTAGAGCATATCTAACCTGTATGCCATCCTATGTCTGAGATACAATGGAGGTTTTGCAAATCCTCCAAAATCTACATCTCAGTCCAGATACCTTACTGGTTACTGCCGATGTGGAATCTTTATATACCAGTATCAGACATGATGATGTTTTAGAAGCTATAAGATATTTTCTGTCCACCAATGAACATGAAAATAAAGAACACAATGAGTTTGTCATTTCACGTTTAAAATGTATTTAAATGTGTTTATGTATTGACCCACAACATCTTCACCTTCAAGGATACCGCAATGGGCACTTCATGTGCACCCACATATGCTAATTTGTTTTTCGGCTTCTGGGAGCATAAAGTTGTTTTTTCAGCTGGTATGGAAGAATTTACCAACCATGTACCACTTTGGTTAAGGTACATCGATTATGTGCTCTTCCTGTGGGACGGCACACATGCACATCTAGATTAATTTCTATCCATACTCAATATTAATAAATTTAATATCAAACTAACATATGAAGCAAATTTACAAAAAAATAAATTTTCTTGATTTAACAATAATCAAAAATGAAGATGGGACTATTAATACCCAAGTATTCAGAAAAGAAACATCAACCAATACACTCTTACATAACACAAGCGCTCACCCACAAGGAACATTAAAGGCTATACCTTACGGTGAATTTTTTTAAGACTTAGGAGAAATTGTTTGAATATTGATATATTCGAAGAAGAGAGCAAAGCATTAACAGCTAGGTTATTACAAAGAGGTTATAGCAAGAGATGTGTTAAAAAAGCTAAATTCAGAGCGTTAAAAATAGAAAGACAAAAACTTCTTCATCCTAAAAGTAAAAATTATTCAAACAATATACCAAGATTGATAACCACATATAATCCCCAGATGTACCAGGTATTGGCATATTCTCCAAAGTGATCCTGATCTTAAAGAAATAATTGGTGATAGAGTAAACATTGGCTACAGGAGACCAAGAAATTTAAAGGATCAACAAGTGCGAAGCCATTATGTGCACTGTTCTAGAAAAGCTGACACCAACCCTGGCATGTACCCTTGTGGAACTTGTTCAGTATGTCCCTTAGTCAAAAAAAGGCAAAGAATTGAAAGCTAAATATAGCAAAATTCATAGATTACAACAACATTTTACATGTAGATCCTCTGGAGTAATTTATGTTTTATACTGCAAATGTGAAAAAGCCTATGTAGGTTTGACTACCAGATAAGAACGTGTAAGAATTTCAGAACATTAAAATAACATCAAAAATGCAGAAAGTGATCTCTCAAAATGGAGAAAAATAACAAGTGTAGCAAGATACTTTTTACATGCACATAAGGGCAAAACATGATCATCTTAAATTTACAGTGGTACAGAAAGTATCTCTGGGAATACGGGGTGGTAACCTTGAAAATTCACTTTTTAAAAGCTGAATGTAAATGGATACACTTACTAAATACAGTGCAACCGCTAGGTTTAAATGAATATAATAATTATGGGGTTCATTTATAACTAGATTTTTTACAAAATAATAATGTCTGATGAAACTGAAACACAAATATGAATATATATTGGATGTCATTTTATGCATACCAATTTATAATGTTAAACAGTCTATTTATATATATTTTCTTTTGCACAATTCACTTTCACTACACAATATCATTAATTACACAGTGATTGTTTGATCTCTCAGAAGACTGTTATCAAGGAATGCTTATGTCCATGTCCACTTCACATGTTAGAACTTAAAGATTGTCACTATTTTATTCTCATTGAACACTTTTATGTATATAGGTAATTCTTTCTGTATGATACAATGTAAATCGGATCACTTTTATATTCAATTTAATTTATGGCTGTATTGATTTAATCGTCAAACAGTCCACTTCTTTTTCAGATTTTTCTTCCTTTTGTCATTATTGTTTTTATTCACAAACATCAAGTTAAAAATTTGCCGACATTTTAGCAAATGCTTATGTTTATCAATAATAAACATGTCGACTCTATACGGCAATTTCAAAGTCCAATTACAGCGATAAAATTTAAGTTTGCACTCAAGTTTCATGAGTTTTGTGAGCTCAGAATTTATGACTTTTTTTTATAGATGACTATATTAATGTATTTGAGTTTATAGGACTTTATTTAACTGCATATAGTATATCCCTACAATGTATCTATTACTCCTCAATGTGAATTCTTAATATCCAAAAAAGTCTGAATAGCCAGTTCACAATTGGCTAAGAAAGTGATGACGTTACAGCATACCTCCTATTGGATATCTATCAATAAAAGACATCTCTAATGAGAGATGAACGATTCAGAAAAATTGATCCTATCCTGCAAAAGAGGCAGGCACATTGATGCGAGATAAACCGCCTTGTCTGGCCGGCGCGTACCCCTCTGAGGAAGCTTTATGTGAAACGCGCATCAGGGGCACTCTCACGAGGTCAAAGTACCTCCTCTCTTTTAAAATTGCTTGCTCAGTACTATAACCTGATATTTCATTTGAATGCATCTGCAGTTAATATAAAAGTAATACAAGTCCCCGCTATAGAAGGGACTTTTTTCAGTATAGCCTGTGTGCATGTCTTTAAATATGGGTAGTGTCTGCATTGATAGTTACTAATTGTTGGCTGTATTTACAGCATTAGGGATACAAAAAAGACGCTCCCAAATACTGTGGCATAAATACTGTGGCATATTTGACATTGATGTAAAATAATCTTTGCAAGTATCTATGATAAGATTCCGTACTGACTAATGTTTGGATCGATAGTTACCATTAAAAGTTGGCTGTCTTTAAAGCATTATCAATATCTATAATATTCTTAAATGCTCCAACATCACCAGATTATAACAAACATCATATTGACTAACCAATAACACTTTACAGGTGGGTTATTGTTAACCTGGTACAATCAAGTTATGTTACATCATAGTTGCCATTGATAAACACTAGACTTGCATGTTAATTAACGTTTATCACTGCCACCTGCAATTTTATTAACAAAAGTAGCAACGGATTTGAAATAAGTATATATTCTGTTGTGGAATCGATACACATGTATCAATATTTAACCAAAAGTGATTTTTATAGAAACTGATTTACGGTATTTTAGTTGAGTGACTATTTCACTTTTGACATTGAATCAAATATATTTGTTTCTATAATAACAACTGATATTATTTATTTGCTACTTTTTGCACCTGTCTTTGCATTCTAACTGACATTCAATTCAATGGCAAAAATCTTATAAGAGTGATATTTACTAAACACCATTTGAAATATATGGTACCTAATATTATTCTATATAAATAAGTAGTACTGAGTTTAAGCTACTTTTAACAGTGTGTGTTTGTGTGTGTGTAGGAGTCGGTCTGGACTCCGGTTTTATTGGCAAATGCTCTCAATAAAATTATCTAGTATGCATGTGCCAAACTGATTTATTATTTTTCTCTCACACATAGTGTAATAGAGTGGGGCAATCCTTTTTTCCTTTGCAATCTCTTTTGCAGTTCAAGTAAATAAAGAGGGACAACCTGAGGAGGACATCAACAGCCAAGTTACAAATGAAATCCAGGCTTACTTTGTTGAGAGGCCCCTTGCCAAGGAGGAACCCTATGTATTGGTGGAGAGCTAACAAAGATAGATATCGTACCATGGCAAAATGACCAAAACCCTACTTATGCATCTCAGACATCTCAACACCAGCTGAGCGTTTCTTTTCTGCTGCAGGCAATAAAGCTTGCAAAAAGAGAGCCAGCCTCAGCCAGGAGCATGTGGACCTGTTGACATTTTTTGCATTTCAAAGCAATGTTTCTGGAAGAGTGAATAACAGAATGTTATAAACAGTAGCCTAGATTTAGAGTTGGGCGGTAGCCGTGAAAACCAGCGTTAGAGGCTCCTAACGCTGGTTTTTACCGCCCTCTGGTATTTGGAGCCAGTCATTAAAGGGTCTAATGCTCACTTTCCAGCCGCGACTTTTCCATACCGCAGATCCCCTTACGTCATTTGCGTATTCTATCTTTTCAATGGGATCTTTCTAACGCCGGTATTTAGAGTCGTGGCTGAAGTGAGCGTTAGAAATCTAACGCCAAAATTCCAGCCACAGAAAAAAGTCAGTAGTTAAGAGCTTTCTGGGCTAACGCCGGTTTATAAAGCTCTTAACTACTGTGCTCTAAAGTACACTAACACCCATAAACTACCTATGTACCCCTAAACCGAGGTCCCCCCACAGCGCCGCCACTCGATTACATTTTTTTAACCCCT
Source organism: Bombina bombina (assembly GCF_027579735.1). Classification (NCBI taxonomy): domain Eukaryota; kingdom Metazoa; phylum Chordata; class Amphibia; order Anura; family Bombinatoridae; genus Bombina; species Bombina bombina. The sequence continues at coordinate 430,189,373 of NC_069504.1, read as the reverse complement.
AATCTGCCGACCGCCAACTACGTTATACTTATGTACCCCTAATCTGCTGCCCCTAACACCACCGACCCCTATATTATATTTATTAACCCCTAATCTGCCCCCCACAACGTCGCCGCCACCTACCAACAATTATTAACCCCTAATCTGCTGACCGGAGCTCACCGCTAGTATAATAAATGTATTAACCCCTAATCCGCCTCACTCCGCCTCAATAACTCTATAATAAATAGTATTAACCCCTAATCTGCCCTCCCTAACATTGCCGACAGCTAACTTCAAGTATTAACCCCTAATCTGCCAATCGGAGCTCACCGCTACTCTAATAAATTGTTTAACCCCTTAAGCTAATTCTAACCCTAACACTAACACCCCCCTAAGTTAAATATAATTTTTATCTAACAAAATAAATTAAGTCTTATTAAATAAATTATTCCTATTTAAATCTTAATACTTACCTGTAAAATAAATCCTAATATAGCTACAATATAAATTATAATTATATCTTAGCTATTTTAGGATTAATATTTATTTTACAGGCAACTTTGTAATTATTTTAACCAGGTACAATAGCTATTAAATAGTTAAGAACTATTTAATAGCTACCTAGTTAAAATAATTACAAAATTACCTGTAAAATAAATCCTAACCTAAGTTACAATTAAACCTAACACTACACTAGCAATAAATTAATTAAATAAAATACCTACAATTATCTACAATTAAACCTAACACTACACTATCAATAAATTAATTAAATACAATATCTACAAATAAATACAATTAAATAAACTAACTAAAGTACAAAAAATAAAAAAGAACTAAGTTACAAAAAATAAAAAAATATTTACAAACATTAGAAAAATATTACAACAATTTTAAACTAATTACACCTACTCTAAGCCCCCTTATAAAATAACAAAGCCCTCCAAAATAAAAAAAATGCCCTACCCTATTCTAAATTACAAAAGTTCAAAGCTCTTTTACCTTACCAGCCCTTAAAAGGACCTTTTGTGGGGCATGCCCCAAAGAATTCAGCTCTTTTGCCTGTAAAAAAAACATACAATACCCCCCCCAACATTACAACCCACCACCCACATACCCCTAATCTAACTTAAACCCCCCTTAAATAAACCTAACACTAAGCCCCTGAAGATCTTCCTACCTTATCTTCACCTCGCCGGGTATCACACCGATCCGTCCTGGCTCCGAAATCTTCATCCAACCCAAGAGGGGGCTGGCGATCCATAATCCTGCGGCTGAAGAGGTCCAGAAGAGGCTCCAAAGTCTTCATCCTATCCGGGAAGAAGAGGCAATCCAGACCGGCAACCATCTTGATCCAAGCGGCATCTTCTATCTTCATCCGATGAGGAACGGCTCCATCTTGCAGACCTCCGACGCGGAACATCCTGCTGGCCCGACGGACTACCGACGAATGAAGGCTCCTTTAAGGGACGTCATCCAAGATGGCGTCCCTCGAATTCCGATTGGCTGATAGGATTCTATCAGCCAATCGGAATTAAGGTAGGAATATTCTGATTGGCTGATGGAATCAGCCAATCAGAATCAAGTTCAATCCGATTGGCTGATCCAATCAGCCAATCAGATTGAGCTTGCATTCTATTGGCTGTTCCGATCAGCCAATAGAATGTGCGCTCAATCTGATTGGCTGATCGGATCAGCCAATCGGATTAAACTTGATTCTGATTGGCTGATTCCATCAGCCAATCAGAATTTTCCTACCTTAATTCCGATTGGCTGATAGAATCCTATCTGCCAATCGGAATTCGAGGGACGCCATCTTGGATGACGTCCCTTAAAGGAGCCTTCATTCGTTGGTAGTCCGTCGGGCCAGCAGGATGTTCCGCGTCGGAGGTCTGCAAGATGGAGCCGTTCCTCATTGGATGAAGATAGAAGATGCCGCTTGGATCAAGATGGTTGCCGGTCTGGATCGCCTCTTCTTCCCGGATAGGATGAAGACTTTGGAGCCTCTTCTGGACCTCTTCAGCCGCCGGATTATGGATCGCCAGCCCCCGCTTGGGCTTGGATGAAGATTCTGGAGCCAGGACGGATCGGTGTGATACCCGGTGAGGTGAAGATAAGGTAGGAAGATCTTCAAGGGCTTAGTGTTAGGTTTATTTAAGGGGGGTTTGGGTTAGATTAGGGGTATGTGGGTGGTGGGATGTAATGTTGGGGGGGGGGTATTGTATGTGGGGGTTTTTACAGGTAAAAGAGCTGAATTCTTTGGGGCATGCCCCGCAAAGGGCCCTGTTCAGGGCTGGTAAGGCTTTGAACTTTTTTAATTTAGAATAGGGTAGGGCATTTTTTTATTTTGGGGGGCTTTGTTATTTTATTAGGGGGCTTAGAGTAGGTGTAATTAGTATTTTTCTAATGTTTGTAAATATTTTTTTATTTTTTGTAACTTAGTTCTTTTTTATTTTTTGTACTTTAGTTAGTTTATTTAATTGTATTTATTTGTAGATATTGTATTTAATTAATTTATTGATAGTGTAGTGTTAGGTTTAATTGTAGATAATTGTAGGTATTTTATTTAATTAATTTATTGATAGTGTAGTGTTAGGTTTAATTGTAACTAAAAGGTTAGGATTTATTTTACAGGTAATTTTGTAATTATTTTAACTATTTTAGCTATTAAATAGTTCTTAACTATTTAATAGCTATTGTACCTGGTTAAAATAAATACAAAGTTACCTGTAAAATAAATATAAATCCTAAAATAGCTATAATATAATTATAATTTATATTGTAGCTATATTAGGGTTTATTTTACAGTTAAGTATTTAGCTTTAAATAGGAATAATTTATTTAATAAGAGTTAATTTACTTAGTTAGATTTAAATTATATTTAAGTTAGGGGGGTGTTAGTGTTAGGGTTAGACTTAGCTTTAGGGGTTAATCCATTTATTACAGTAGCGGCGAGAATCGGTTGGCAGATTAGGGGTTAATAATTGAAGTTAGGTGTCGGCAATGTTAGGGAGGGCAGATTAGGGGTTAATACTATTTATTATAGGGTTATTGAGGCGGGAGTGAGGCGGATTAGGGGTTAATAACTTTATTATAGTAGCGGTGCGGTCCGCTCGGCAGATTAGGGGTTAATAAGTGTAGGCAGGTGGAGGCGACATTGTGGGGGCAGATTAGGGGTTAATTAATATAATATAGGGGTCGGCGGTGTTAGGGGCAGCAGATTAGGGGTACATAGGGATAATGTAAGTAGCGGCGGTTTACGGAGCGGCAGATTAGGGGTTAAAAAAAATATGCAGGTGTCAGCGATAGCGGGGGCGGCAGATTAGAGGTTAATAAGTGTAAGGTTAGAGGTGTGTAGACTCGGGGTACATGTTAGGGTGTTAGGTGCAGACGTAGGAAGTGTTTCCCCATAGAAAACAATGGGGCTGCGTTAGGAGCTGAACGCGGCTTTTTTGCAGGTGTTAGGTTTTTTTTTAAGCTCAAACAGCCCCATTGTTTTCTATGGGGGAATCGTGCACAAGCACGTTTTTGAAGCTGGCCACGTCCGTAAGCACCGCTGGTATCGAGAGTTGCAGTGGCGTTAAATTATGCTCTACGCTCCCTTTTTGGAGCCTAACGCACTGAAAACCCAGCCATTCTGTGAACTCTAAATACCAGCGGTATTTAAAAGGTGCGGGAGAAAAAAAGCACGCGTAGCTAACGCACCCCTTTGGCCGCAGAACTCTAAATCTAGGCGAGTGATAGTCTAAATAAAATGAAAACAGTGATAGATAATAAAAAATTTCGTTTTCAAAGGGAAACCCATTGAATGCCAGAATTGCATCAGTCGGTTAAGTGGAAGTTGTGTTTATTCTAAATTTACTCTGTACATTAAGTGTCAAAGAATTTGCTAAATATATTTTCGGCAGTTATAAATAGACCATTGCAGAAATTGCGTGATGTAGTAATATACAGTTCATCAGCTGCTAGTTTCCCTGACACAAGAATAGTAATCCATTAGATAGCTACTACAATACAAATCAAACTGAAAGCATAAAGCAAAGTGGGAGAGTGGAATGTGTCAAAACTCTATGACTACAACATGAATTGGAGCACTGAAAGAAATTCACTATAATCAATGACTTAGGCTAAAAGAAAAGTATTGTGCATGCAACACATTTGACCTTATTTTGGAAACTAACATTTAATAAGCACAGAGTGCTTGTGATACTGTAATATAAAAAAGAAAAGATTATGTAGATTTATAAAAAGAAAAATCAGTTATTATATAAACTGTAAGAGTGAAACATACCAGTTACATGTATTTACAAATGCAACATTTCCAATAGGACCATTCAATTCAGAAGAATTGCATAATTAGCAAGTGCATAGAAAAAAGACAATGCTGTAACATTCCAAATTTCAAATAAGCAGTAGATTTTTTATTTTCTGACCAATGTGTTTTTCCCCCATTTACCGGCCCCCTGTGTCATGTGACAGCCATCATTCAAACACAGAGTAGTATATGTATACACTGTGCACATGCTCAGTGCACAGAAAATAGTGCCTCAGAAAGCATGCTTATAAAATGACTGTGTAAAAATTACTAATGGAAGTAAATTGGAAAGTCTCTTAAAACTGCATGATCTGTCTGAATCATGAAACTTTAATTTTGACTTTAGTGTCCCTTTAGTCAAAATTAAACGTCCATGATTCAGATTGATCATACAATTTTAAGCAACTTTCTAATTTACTTCTATTATCAGTTTTTATTCATTCTCTTGGTATCTTTATTTGAAAGAGCAGGAATGTACGCTTAGGAGCCGGCTCATTTCTGGTTCAGCACCCCGGGTAGCGCTTGCTGATTGGTGGCTACATTTAGACACCAATCAGCAAGCTTTACCAAGGCGCTGAACCAAAAATGGGCCGGCTCCTAAGCTTTGCATTCCTGCTTTTTCAAATAAAGATACCAAGAGAATTAAGAACATTTGATAGTAGGAGTAAATTAGAAACTTGCTTAAAATTGCATGCTCTATCTGAATCATTAAAGTTTTATTTTGACTAGACTATCCCTTTAAGTTTTAATTACAATTTACAGTTTCAGGCAGCACTCTGCGGCATCACTAATAGCCTCTAAAATATAAAAAAAAATCACCATATCCAAAATAAAACGATTCAGTTCTGTTAGGGATTATACTAATATTTAATGTAAAATGAATGTAAGTAAAATAAAATGCGATGCTACAAACATATTTCCCTATAGCAAATAATTCTACTTTCTCAAATAGCCTTATGGAAACATTTTATTTTTTGTTAATTTTATTGACTTAAAAACTACTACTATATATTTCACATTGCCAGGTATGTAGCGATTGCAGTCTTAAGCATTTGCAGGTGTGTAGCGATTGCAGTCTTAAGCATTTGCAGGTGTGTAGTGATTGCAGTCTTAAGCATTTGCAGGTATGTAGTGATTGCAGTCTTAAGCATTTGCAGGTATGTAGTGATTGCAGTCTGAAGCATTTGCAGGTATGTAGTGATTGCAGTCTGAAGCATTTGCAGGTATGTAGTGATTGCAGTCTTAAGCATTTGCAGGTATGTAGCGATTGCAGTCTGAAGCATTTGCAGGTATTTAGTGATTGCAGTCTGAAGCATTTGCAGGTATTTAGTGATTGCAGTCTGAAGCATTTGCAGGTATGTAGTGATTGCAGTCTGAAGCATTTGCAGGTATTTAGTGATTGCAGTCTGAAGCATTTGCAGGTATGTAGCGATTGCAGTCTGAAGCATTTGCAGGTGTGTAGTGATTGCAGTCTGAAGCATTTGCAGGTATGTAGCGATTGCAGCCTTAAGCATTTGCAGGTATGTAGTGATTGCAGTCTGAAGCATTTGCAGGTATGTAGTGATTGCAGTCTGAAGCATTTGCAGGTATGTAGCGATTGCAGTCTGAAGCATTTGCAGGTATGTAGCGATTGCAGTCTTAACCATTTGCAGGTATGTAGCGATTGCAGTCTGAAGCATTTGAAGGTATGTAGCGATTGCAGTCTGAAGCATTTGCAGGTATGTAGCGATTGCAGTCTGAAGCATTTGCAGGTATGTAGCGATTGCAGTCTGAAGCATTTGCAGGTATGTAGTGATTGCAGTCTGAAGCATTTGCAGGTATGTAGCGATTGCAGTCTGAAGCATTTGCAGGTATGTAGTGATTGCAGTTGAAAAGCATACCTAGATAGGTTAAAGAGTAGCAATGCACTACTGGGATCAAGATGCTGATTGGTGGCTGCGCATATATGCATCTCGTCTTTGATTTATACTGTGTGCTCAGCTAGCTCCCAGCAGTGTATTGATGCAGCTTCAACCAAAGATACCAAGAGAATTAACTAATTTGAAAATAGAAGTAAATTGAAAAGTTTTAAAATTGTATACTCTACCTGAAAAGAAACATTTTGGTTTAATTTCCATGTAAATGCATGGCCCCTGGAAAATATATACACGTATATATATATATATATATATATATATATATATATATATATATATATATATATATATATATATATTTCTATGCGCAATTTAAATAAATTACATTTATAATGGAAGCTGTATCTAAACTTTTATGCACAGTCATAATAGATCCAGAATAAACAAATTAGCAGAAAATATGTATTCAAAATAGCAATTTATCAAACAAAAAACCGGATATAAAGGGGAATTTTTACGTTAAAACAAAAAAGTAATTGTTGATAAGGAAGTGTGATACTGGAGGAAACTGTGAAAATGTAGGCAGAAATATTCTTGTTATTATTTAAACTGACATAAACAATGCAAATTGAATAATTTCATTTATTAGATGGGTTTTACTTTGCTGCATTGCCCTATGTCCTGTAGATGCGGGACTAGCACACTACCATGTCACCCCTAAAAACCTGTCCATCAACGTTTTGTCTGTTTTTCATCACAATATTTTCTTTGATTTTACTTAGTTATGAAATATAGGAGCCGGCCCACTTTATGTTCAGCACCCTACATAGCGCTTGCTTATTGGTGGCTACATTTAGCCACCAATAAGCAAGCGTAACCCAGGTTCTGAACCGAAAATGGGCCGGCTTCTAAGCTTTACATTCCTGCTTTTTAAATAAAGATAACAAGAGAACAAAGAAAATTTGATAATAGGAGTAAATTAGAAAGTTGCTTAAAATTGCAAGCTCTATCTGAATCACAAAAGAAAAAAAATTGGTTTAGTATCCCTTTAAAGGGACACTATACTGAAAAATAGTTTTTCACTTAATGTGTTTACAATTGCTTTTTTTACCTACTGCAGAGAAAAAAAATGTATGAAAATTAGCTTTTTAAGGTTTATTTGTGTATATTAAAGCTCCGATTTTGTGTTTTGAAGCCACAACCTAATAAAATGGGTTGAGCTTGTAGATATAATCAGATCTCATTACTGTATCACATTCTGTACATATACCTGCTTCTTTATATCTTATATCTGTCCATACAACAATCACCAGTACTTGGAGAGATTCCGAGAGAACAATGGAAAATCAACATTGTATTACCTTATCTCTGCTATATCCCACTGGGAGTGTAATCTCTTCTGCTGACTGTGTTTACAAAGCTTATCTATAGCTTGGACCTGCGGCCACAAACTTTCAGAATAGGTGGAGATACCACATGCTAAATCAACTATTTCAAATGCCAATATAAGGGTAATCTGGCCCGTAATCTCTTTGAGGAACACCTCGAAGGAAAGGTTTGTGAAGAATATGTGGCCTACTAGTAAAAATAGGTAGCAAATTATAATTATATCTGATCAGAGATCTTCCCTTGTAAGTTAGGGTACCTTGGAAGTACATTATTTCTATTAATAAATAATGATCACAATCCTTTAGAAAAATGTACCAAATGATTTGTCTACAAGAATCCCCATAGACAGGAATGGTGTTAGAAGAAAATCATGAAAAGGATTGCGATTGACTTCTATATGATTTCTTGATATTACATTGATATTACAATGATATTTGCCATTGCAATCATATGATGCAACCTTTGTATTGCATCTATGGTTATAAATAAGTAGTTTGTTGTTATTATCTGCAAGCACATTTATCTAAAACTTACACCAGGATGAATGCATTATTCAAATAGTTTTATTTGGAAATGCAGTGCTGTGTGGCATTATGTTATTCCTATAATCTTTCCAAAGGTATGCCGTTGTTTCTAAGTCATAACATTTTTATTAAGCATAGCAATAAAAAACAGCTATATAGATTCTATTAAACTATATATATATATATATATATATATATATATATATATATATATATATATATATATATATAAAGTTCAAATGTGATGCTTCTTTGTCATTATATAGTCTAAATTTTTTGGACTCTAATATGAAAATATACCGCTAGATTTAGAGTTCTGCTGCCAAAGGGGTGCGTTAGCTACACGTGCTTTTTTTCCCCCGCACCTTTTAAATACCGCTGGTATTTAGAGTTCACAGAAGGGCTGCGTTAGGCTCCAAAAAGGGAACGTAGAGCATATTTACAGCCACTGCAACTCTAAATACCAGCGGTGCTTACGGACGCGGCCAGCTTAAAAAACATGCTCTTGCACGATTCCCCCATAGGAAACAATGGGGCCGTTTGAGCTGAAAAAAAACCTAACACCTGCAAAAAAGCAGCGTTCAGGTCCTAACGCAGCCCCATTGTTTCCTATGGGGAAACACTTTCTAAGTCTGCACCTAACACCCTAACATGAACCCGTCGGCGGGATGAAGATGGATCCGGAAGAAAGAAGATTGAAGATGCCGCTTGATAGAAGACTTCAGCCCGATGATGGACCTCTTCAGCCGGATGATGGCTCTCTTCAGCCCGATGATGGACCTCTTCAGCCAGATGATGGATCTCTTCAGCCCGATGATGGACCTCTTCAGCCCGATGATGGACCTCTTCAGCCGGATGATGGACCTCTTCAGCCGGATGATGGACCTCTTCAGCCGGATGATGGATCTCTTCAGCCGGATGATGGATCTCTTCAGCTCGATGATGGACCTCTTCAGCCCCCGCTTGGGCTTGCATGAAGACTTCGGAGCCTCCTCTGGACGGATCGGTGATACCCGGCATGGTGAAGATAAGATAGGGAGATCTTCAGTGTTAGGTTTATTTAAAGGGGGTTTGGGTTAGATTAGGGGTATGTGGGTGGTGGGTTGTAATGTTGGGGGGGGTATTGTATGTTTTTTTTACAGGCAAAAGAGCAGAATTCTTTGGGGCATGCCCCGCAAAAGGCCCTTTTAAGGGCTGGTAAGGTAAAAGAGCTTTTCTATTTGTATTTTAGAATAGGGTAGGGCATTTTTTTTATTTTGGGGGGCTTTGTTATTTTATTAGGGGGCTTAGAGTAGGTGTAATGTTTGTAAATTATTTTTTTATTTTTTGTATCTTAGTTCTTTTTTTATTTTTTGTACTTTAGTTAGTTTATTTAATTGTAGGTATTTGTATGTAATTAATTTATTGATAGTGTAGTGTTAGGTTTAATTGTAGATAATTGTAGGTATTTGTATGTAATTAATTTATTGATAGTGTAGTGTTAGGTTTAATTGTAACTTAGATTAGGATTTATTTTACAGGTAATTTTGTAATTATTTTAACTAGGTAACTATTAAATAGTTATTAACTATTTAATAGCTATTGTACCTGGTTAAAATAAATAAAAAGTTACCTGTAAAATAAATATTAATCCTAAAATAGATACAATATAATTATAATTTATATTGTAGCTATATTAGGGTTTATTTTACATGTAAGTATTTAGCTTTAAATAGGAATAATTTATTTAATAAGAGTTAATTTATTTCGTTAGATAAAAATTATATTTAACTTAGGGGTATTAGTGTTAGGGTTAGACTTAGCTTTAGGGGTTAATAAATTTAATAGAGTAGCGGTGAGGTCCGGTCAGCAGATTACGGGTTAATACTTTATGTTAGTTGTCGGTGATGTTAGGGAGGGCAGATTAGGGGTTAATACTATTTATTATAGGGTTATTGAGGCGGGAGTGAGGCGGATTAGGGGTTAATAACTTTATTATAGTAGCGGTGAGGTCCGGTCGGCAGATTAGGGGTTAATAATTGTAGGTAGGTGGCGGCGACGTTGGGGGCGGCAGATTAGGGGTTAATAAATATAATATAGGGGTCGGCGGTGTTAGGGGCAGCAGATTAGGGGTACATAGGGATAACGTAGGTTGCGGCGGTGTGCGGTCGGCAGATTAGGGGTTAAAAAAATTTAATAGAGTGGCGGCGATGTGGGGGGGCCTCGGTTAGGGGTAATAGGTAGTTTATAGGTGTTAGTGTACTTTAGAGCACAGTAGTTAAGAGCTTTATGAACCGGCGTTAGCCCAGAAAGCTCTTAACTCCTGGTTTTTCTCTGCGGCTGGAGTTTTGTCGTTAGATTTCTAACGCTCACTTCAGCCAAGACTCTAAATACCGGCGTTAGAATGATCCCATTGAAAAGATAGGATACGCAATTGACGTAAGGGGATCTGCGGTATGGAAAAGTCGCGGCTGCAAAGTGAGCGTTAGACCCTTTCATGACTGACTCTAAATACCAGCGGGCGGCCAAAACCAGCGTTAGGAGCCCCTAACGCTGGCTTTGACGGCTAACGCAGAACTCTAAATCTAGGCGTTAGGAAGTATATATAAAAGAGTACAAATAGAAAAAGTAAAATGTTGCACTGCAAACCGTTTCAGGTAAAAAGGTGAAAAAACTTTATTACAAGCTTTACAAAGGGACAGGTGCCCCGCAACGTTGCTCATGTTTAGCTTGTAATAAAAAAAAAATCACCTTTCTACCTGATGCGGTATGGAGTGCAACTTTTTACTTTTTCTATTTGCATACTGAGGTCTGGGGAGCCCTAAAAGTTGGCACCCGAGAAATAGACAAATAAGTTTGTGACCTATGTGTTATGGAGTGCAGGCCTAAATTTTCTTTCACACGTATATATAAAAGAGTGTTACAAATGTATCATACTTTTTGCTTTAATTTTAAATGATTTAATTGAAAACACAAAACATTACAGCAAATAGAAGTCAGGAAGTGCTATAAAGACATATACAGTATCTCACAAAAGTGAGTAAACCCCTCACATTTTTGTAAATATTTTAATATAATATATTGACACTTTGGACATTTCCACTTAGGGGTGTACTCACTTTTGTTGCCAATGGTTTAGACATTAACGGCTGTGTGTTGAGTTATTTTGAGGGGGCAGCAAATTTGCACTGTTATACAGGCTGTACCCTCACTACTTTACATTGTAGCAAAGTGTCATTTCTTCAGTGTTGTCACATGAAAAGATATAATAAAATATTTACAAAAATGTGAGGGGTGTACTCACTATTGTGAGATACTGTACATGACACTGCATAATTGCTACATGAAATGCAGCTTATATAACTTTTTTTTTTTTAAAGGGGCACTTCCTCTAATTATGGATGACATTATTTTGGAACCTTGGTTACACTACAGGTATCTGAAGGAGAGTTGCTGCGCATGTGCAAACATGTTAGCAATGGAAACCAATTTGAAGATGGCGGCACCCATAACTAGAGGGAATTGGGGAATAACCTTAACACCATGCTTATAATGTATTTAGGGACAGATTACAAGTGGAATCCTAAATATCAATTTAGAGAAAGCGATATTAGCGCTCCACTGAGTATTACCAGTGCACATTAGCGTTATTACCAGTGCATTGCTAGGAAGCATTGCGCTCAAGAGAGAGCGCTTCCATAGGCTCCAATGAGAGCCTTGTTCTGATGCCGTCATACATGTCATGAGAACTTGCGCAGATCAGGGGGTAAGTAGCGAAGCAATGGCAGCAATTTGTAAATATATGAATGTATATACTTATATATTTATGTGTTAATATGTGTATATATACATATTAACACATAAATATATATATATATATCTTTATAAGCATATATATATATATATATATATATATATATTTACTAGGCACATACAGTTCCCATAGACCACAATGTAAAGACACTTTTCATTGACGTTTTTTTTTTTTTATCTCTGGTTAATTTTATAAAACATAATTGCTACCGCAAGCTTGAGGTAGAAATAACCAGTCACTAATGGCTAGTTATTTATAGCTTGCCTGTTTGCGGGTGCGCAATAAATTAGCACTCAATTTATAATCTAGGTCTTAGTGTTTAATATCCCTTTAAGTTTACCTTTTAAAACAGATATAAAATTGGAAAAAATAACAGTGAAGAGACATTTTAGCAACAGGTTTAGAAAAATATATTTAAAGGGATAGTAAACCCCCAAATTTTATTTTATGATTCAGATAGAACATATAATTTTAAACATCTTTCCAATTTAATTCTATTATCAAATTGTCTTCATTCTCTTGTTATCCATTGCTGAAGGGACAGCATTGCACTACTGACAGGAAACGGAAAATATCTATTTAGCCAATCACAAGAGACAAATGTGTGAAGGCACCAATTAGCAGCAGCTCCCACTAGTGTATGATATGTGCATATTCATTTTTTAACAAGGGATACTAAGAGAATAAAGCACATTTGAAAATAGAAGTGAATTTAAAAGTGTCTTAAAATGATAAGCTCTATCTGAATCATGCAAGTTTAATTTTGACTTTCCTATCCCTTTAAGTGCATTTCATTGTCAGAAAATACAAATAAATACACTTATTCAATTTGGGTAATATATTATTGTAATTACATTGTACTTTATTAACAGTAGAAAATCACATATGTAAGTCAAGTAATTTTTGGAAAATACAAATATGCTTAATTCTATTTCAACAAATTTAAACAATAACTTATGGTAATTACACACAATTTTATTAACCATAGAAAATAAAATATGAATACAACCCATGTTAAATATTTACTTTTCAAAATGACTTTACAATTAAAAAAAGTAACAATGAAAAATACTTTTTAACAACAGTTTAAGAACAAATGAGTTACATTTTAAATATGTATTTAGTATTCAGAATAAGACAAATTAAGTAAATTCTAGTTAGTATTTGTGCCATAATAATTACATACTATTTTATGCGTTATATTTAGAGTGATGTATTCCTAAATAATCTTCTATTTTATTTCCATTCTATGATGTTGCATTTCCGATGACTCTACAAATCTTTTTCTGTAGATCTGTAGTCTAAACTTCCCTTATATTTACTTTTTTTTACTTAGCCTGATTGTAAGAGATTTTTTTTATCTCCAATGATCTTACCCATTAATGACAAATAAACAGAAAGTTAATGTTTATGTCATTCAGCATCATCAACATTTTTTTTTCCCTCTGACTTGTCAATTCACTATAAATGTCAGGTCCAAGTAAAGAGACCAACAGGACATAGCTTGTACACTAACCCAATAATAAAGAGCATCTTTATTGACAGGATCATGAGCAACTTATGGAAACGCCTGTGCATTTTGTTCAGCATTTTCAATCTTACAAATTCTATCCCAATATCTAAATCTACCCTAGAACCTGCTTACAAAAGCTTAATCCTTAAGGAAATAATGGATACTTTGGGATATCTGATCAATGAGTGTAATAACAAAAATCATACGGTAAGTAACTATGTAGTGGTGTAAAATATCTTTTTATGATGTTGACTTCTAGTGGGACTGAAAAGTAACCATTTATCCAAATCACAACCTCTTTATAATAATTATTGCAAAATTGCATGAATTGCATTCAAATGCAAAATTTTAAATAAACGTAGTTCAATAAATTAGTGTGAAGAGCTGTATTGGTGATAGAAAATAATATTTGTGTAGTGTGAAGTATATTTTATGGACAAAAAACCACATACACATTTATGACAGTATAATATCTAAAAATTTTTTATAGTTTTGTGTTTATTATTGAGATGCATTTCTAATTTAAACATGTATATTAAACAAAGATGATGTATATATATATATATATATATATATATATATTACTAAATCAGATCATATGTGAGTATTTAGAATATATTGACTGTATTTATCTAGTCTACCTTCAGTTCTTCTAAAAAAAAATACTTATTTAAAGAACATGTCAAAATTAAACTTTAATGATTCAGAGTATGCATTTTAAGATACTTTCAGTTCACTAATATCAGATTGAATTTGTTCTCTTGTTCTTCTTTGTTGAAAAGCCTCAGACACAGCAGTGCACTACTGGGAGCTGGTTGGTGGCTGTGCACACACGTCTGGTCATTGGCTCACCAGGTCTGCTTAGCTAGGTCCCAGTAGAGAATTGCTGCTCTGTAGCTGAGTTTAAAGGGACATGAAACCCACATTTTTTCATTCATGATTCAGATAGAGCATGCAATTTTAAACAACTTTCTAATTTACTTCTATTATCTATTTTGCTTCATTCTCTTCATATCCTTTGCTGAAAAGCATATCTAGATAGACTTTGTAGCTGCTGATTGGTGGTTGCACATAGATGCCTCATGTGATTGGCTCACCCATGTGCATTTCAATTTCTTCAGCAAAGAATATCTAAAGAATTAAGCAAATTAGATAATAGAAGTAAATTGGAATGTTGTTTAAAATTGTATTCTCTATCTGAATCATGAAAGAAAAAAAATTGGGTTTAGTGTCCCTTTAACTTTACTGTGTTTAACCACGAAAGAAATAGTGCTATAATAAAATGGTCCAACACATTACAGCATTTTCTGTTTCCACTGTCATGACCCTTTAATGTCACTAAACAATAATGTATTCTGTTTTATTCACAGTTTTGTACAACTTTCATACCAGCCATCATCACTGATAAGGTAATAGAAATGAATAATATGTTGCTTAAATGTTTGATACATACAGTTAAATTTATTTTTATTGCATATATGAACTTAAAATGAGTTTGGATGAAAGATTAGTATAATACTGCTACAGTGTTTTTTTTTCGTTTGTTTTTTTTGCTCTTTAGTATTATGAAATCAAGGAAAACATATGGTTATTTTAATAAATAAATACATTTAATCTTGTTTTCCAAACTGAGCTGTTCACTATATTAGGCAATTAACTGTTAGATAAGACACATAATTACTTAGAGATATAGTAAAATGGAAAATATATTACACTATATGATTTAAACCGTATTCCCTTTGTTTTACCCTTAAAGGACCCCTCAATGGAGTAGAATTACATAATTAAGAGATACATAATAAAAAGACAATGCAATAGCACCTACTCTGACTTTCAAATAAGCAATAGATTTTTTCTGACAAATTTATTTTTCCCCCATTTTCTGGCTCCCTGTATCATGTGACAGATATCAGCCAATCACAGACTAGTATATGTATACCGTGTGAGCTTGTGCACACGCTCAATAGGATCTTGTTCCCCAGAAAGTGTGAATATAAAAAGACTGTGCAAAATTTGATACTGAAAGTAAATTGGAAAGTGTCTTAAAACTGCATGCTCTATCTGAATCATAAAAGTTTATTTTGACTTGAGTGCCCCTTTAATATATTTATTAAATATATCTGATTCCCCTAATTCATTTTAAAATGCTCTTGAAATTCAATACAATATGATTAAAAATAACTACTGAACATATATTAACTTATACATCAGCTTACATAAAACCTCTTAACTGGTACATTTATGGTTAGTTCCCTGTGTCCCAGTATATACACAAATGATGTGTGTTGGCTATGTGTACATATGTATGGCCATATGAAAAATTAATAAATTAAAACATTATGAAAAATAAATACATTAAAACAATGGTTGCCAATTATGGTTGTATGTACAGTGGACAACAATAGCAATGTCCATAGTTTTATTTAAAGGGATTTGAAACCCAGATTTTTTCTTTCATGATTCAGATAGTGCATGTAATTTTAAACAACTTTCTAATTTACTTCTATTATCATTTTTTTCCATTTTCTTGGTATATTTTGTTGAAAACCAGGGCTGTATGCTTATGAGCACTATATGGCAGCAGTTTTGCATGAATGTTATCCATTTGCAAGAGAACTAGATGGCAGCACTATTTCCTGCCATATAGTGCGCCAGATGACTACCTAGGTATCTCTTCAATTCAGAATATCATGGAAACAAAGCAAATTTGATAGTAGAAGTAAATTGGAAACTTGATTTTTTTTTAACTGTATGCTTGCTCTAAATCACAAAATACAAATTTTGGGTTTCATATCCCTTTCAAAATTAAACTTTTGTGATTCAGATAGAGCATGCAATTTTAAACAACTTTCCAATTTACTTCCATTAACAAAATGTGCACAAGCTTTTTATATTTACAATTTTAAAGTCACCAGTTCCAAATGAGCATGAGTAAGACTTCACAGAATTTACATATATATGCACTTGTGATTGGCTGATGGCTGACACATGATACAGAAGGATACAGGAGGATACAGGAGGAGTAGATATAGACATAACTTTGAAATTTGTCACTTGAAGTTTAGACTAAGTGCAATTGCATTGTCTTCTTACCATGCATTTGTTGATTATGCAAATCTACTGTATTTACTGGCCCTTTAAGTAATACAAAATATATACAAGTGTTGTTTTTTTATATAAAGAAACCTGAACTATCACTTTAGATGTGTTCATTTTCTGCTTAACATAAACCTTTAAGGAGTTTATGAGAAAAGAATTATGCCATTTAAATATAGAAATTTTGATAACAATCAATGGAAACAAAATCTGTGAGCTCTATACTATCTGTACAGCTCATACACTGTCACCCCTTGCATCTCACCTACTATTCTTCTAAACAATCACATTCCACATTATGTCACCTTCAGTTATGTGATTTATAACCATATCTCACCCTAAAATTCAGTAGATTAAAGTAAAATCTCCTAAATCATGTACAGTATTGAGTTAATACTCTTTTTAATAACTAGGAATACTAGTAAACAAGAAAGACAATGTGTGAATACATAATATATATATATATATATATATATATATATATATATATATATATATATATATATATATATATATACATACATACACAAACACGTACTTACATATTTTGTTTCTTGTTTATCAAAACAAAAATAAAAAATAAATAAAAGTTAGTAATCTTCAACAAAAATTTTGAACTACTGTGAGTCAGTTACACAATCACACAGATACCAAAATGTGCTTAGTAATATGCTTTATTGTGCTTATAATAAATGTCATACACAATATATAATACACTGTGGAAACAAAAAATATAGAAATATCTAACAGCGATCCCTTCAATTATATCCAAACTATAGTTATGCTGAGTAGTAAGCTCATTTAATATATTTCTCTCAGCTAATTAGCTTTCTTCAAACTTCCTCTGTCCCAAATTATGCTGCAGTGACTCTGAGACTGTAGTCAACACTGTCACTCTATTATACTCTTGCTTAAAATGCGGTAGCAGCACTGCAGTTAAAGGGCCACTAAACCCAAAATCTTTCTTTCATGATTCAGATAGAGAATAGAAAATTAAACAACATGACAATTTACTTCCATTATTTATTTTGCTTCATTTTTTAAATATCCTTAGTTGAAGAAAAAGCAATGCACATGGTGAGCCAATCACACAAGGCTTCTATGTGCAGCAACCAATCAGCAGCTAGTGAGTATATCTAGATATGCTTTTCATCAAAAAATATCAAGAGAATAAAACAAATTAGATAATATAAGTAAATTAGAAAGATATTTAAAATTGCATTCTCTTTCTAAATCATAAAAGAAAAAATGTGGGTGGTATGTCCCTTTAAGAGCACTCACCATGGTCCCAAAACATCCGTATAACAATGTCCACAGATCACACGGACAACAGTTCTCTGCACAAAGTAATCAACAGCTCACCGGATCCAGCACGTGGTTTACACCCCGCATGCTCAGCCATGGCTGATATCTGGGACGTCCCAGTGCAGACCCATTCTCCTCCATACTATAATGCAATGAAAGTTGAGTTCAGTAAAGTACAGCGGGAACCCTTCTGACGCGTTTTGGAATTGCACAAAGACAGCATTTACTACTTCGGCTTCCCCCAGCTTCTGCAACACATGTTTCACCCTTAGCCAATGAGCGCACACTTGTTCATCATGCCTAATGTTCTTACACACACAATTCCTTCATTATTTACCAGAATATAGTCCAGAAAAGGCAGTTACTATAACCACCCAAACTGTAATAAAAATGTTCTTTAAATATAATATTTATTTTTTTTCTTACAGACTGTATCAGATAATGAAATAAACTGCAGAATTAAAAAATCCATATCAAATGTCAAGGGACTCGGAAAGCTTGCATACCAGATCGATGGCTTATTACCAAAAAATGTAAGTGTTGTTAGTGTACTGTTTTGCATCGCCTACTGCTCTCCTATCCAGCTTTAACCCATGTGACAAAATATATATCTATGTAAAGACTTGTGGTATGTTTAGCATATTGCTTACAATATAGAGGTAACAGAGGGGCAGAGAGTTACATTAAAATGATACAAGCAATTATTGATCAGTTGGGATACTTGTAATATTAGTGTAAATACTCGTGGAGAAAAAAACACAAAAAACGTGCAATAGTGGCGTAGATTCTGAAAAACTCTAAGGCGTGGAGTGAAATAAATTGCAAACCTCACAAGAGCATCTATATATATATATATATATATATATATATTTACACAGTATATATATCTGGAACTTGAAAGAATAGTGGATCAGTTATGTAAAGAAACATAAAAGTGGAAGAAACACAAGTTATGAAGTAGGGGTCTAAAGACCGCTGCTCCATATCCTGTCCGCCTGCTCTGAGGCGGCGGACAGACATTGCTGGAAATCGACCCGATCC
Source organism: Bombina bombina (assembly GCF_027579735.1). Classification (NCBI taxonomy): domain Eukaryota; kingdom Metazoa; phylum Chordata; class Amphibia; order Anura; family Bombinatoridae; genus Bombina; species Bombina bombina. Next base: position 430,170,559 of record NC_069504.1, on the reverse strand, counting down.
AATACGATCGGATTGATTGACACCCCCTACTAGCGGACGATTGGCCGCTAATCTGCAGGGGGGGCGTTATTGCACCAGCAGTTCACAAGAACTGCTGGTGCAATGATAAATGCCCAGAGTAAATGCCAAGAGATTGAACTACATTTTATAATAGATAGTAAAATGGAAGTCTATTAAAGGGAAGGTCTACTCCAAAATTGTTATTGTTTAAAAAGATAAATAATCCCGTTATTACCAATTCCACATCTGTGCACAACCAATATGGTTATATTAATACACGTTTTACCTTTGTGATTACCTTGTATCCAAACCTCTGCAGACAGCCCCTTATCTCAGGGCTATTTATTTATTATCTGGTCAGTTACATTTTAGCCAACTAGTGCTGTGTCCTGCACAACTCCACAGGAGTGAACACAATTTTATTTATATGGCTCACATGAACTAGCAGTCTCCCAGCTAACAGTTAATCATTTTGTTTTACAGGTGACATGTGAAGCAAATTTTGATGAGAAACACCGTGTAATATCTGTCCTCAATGAAATAGAGACTGTTTTTAGAAAACAATACAAAAATATAAAGCATTGAAGAATAAGAACAACTAGAAAGCAGAACATAACTGACATATACTATTTACTGTATACTGAATAGAAACACTGCACCTGGAGAGGTTTTTAACAAAGATCCTTAAAAGGTTTCTATGCTACTGGAAGAACAATTACTTTTGTTTCAAAACACAAAAGCAAACAATAACAAATGTTTTTTTTATACACTGTTTTTAAATGATTATTTATATGTATTTTTTATGGAAACGACTTTACTCTACCTCACAGGATACGGTAGTTTTTAGTTCTTATTTTTATAGTGATATTTATTAATATTTGTATACTGGGAGACTAAATGTGTATTATTTATTAAAAAGACATTAATAATTGTATTTATTATATGGAATAATAAAGTTTGCTAAAGGAATTGTTACTTGTACTTATTATATAAAATAATAAAGGCTATTAAAGGCATTCTTAATGGTATTTATTATTTAGAATCCAGAGGCAGAACTTGTTTCACTTTCTGCAATGAGATTTTTTCAATGAAATTTTAAAATAGTCAGTTACACTAAAGCACCAGCTTAAAGGGACAGTAAGCAATGATTTTGCATGCAAATATAGTAAAATATATGTAATTTTAGATGATTTTAATTATAATGCATATATCAAAAAAGCTTTGAATAACAAATAAATACCCTATAAAGTCGTTTCTTATCCACATGCATCCTCCACCAAAACTCGCTGTAATTTTTTTTTGGGTTACTACCTACAGTGGGTGGTTATGCTAATTCAGCATACGCCGACTCCTCTCCAAGTAAAGCGTGCTCACAGAAGACCATCATAGCGCTGTAGCACATGTTCTGTAGCCTCTCAGCTCTGTGACTGGACAGAGAAATGTAAACAGTGGATCGCAATTATAATGTTATTAGCGATCTGCTGTTTACATCAGTTGAACGAAGCATAGTTTATTATTTTTATTTACATTGCCCAAAGTACCTGTTTATTTAGTACAATTTATATATTTCAAAGGGATGCCTGCAAAGCGACGCCACTTGTGAAGTCTTCCAGTATTTTGGATCTTCCATGTTTGCAGAGGAGGGTTTCTGAGCATGAACATCAGCTCAGAATTGTTCTGAGAGCGCGCATTCCATGTATTACAATGATGAGGTGATCGGTCCTCTCCGTATTAGTTAAAATGCTCAATAACTTAAAAAAGAAAAAAAACGTTCAGGAGCGGTGGGTGGGCAGATGGGGGAGCCAAATTGAGCAATATAGTATTAAATAAAATGTTTTTAAGAAAGTATTGCTCAAATTTTAACAGTTTATTGCTATAAAGGAAGTATGATCTTTATAATTATGCAAACTTGTAGGTAACGTTTACTGTCCCTTTAGTTGCAATGTGTTGATTAACTGGCGAATAAAGCAAGTTTTATAATATATTGCAGGAGTTGAAAATTGCATTGAAAATTAGCTGCAGAGAAAAAAAAGATTAAAAAATAAATAAATTAAATGTATCTTGAATAAATTTGTTTCTTTTGCTCTTGGTCTAACATCACATAATTATAAGGTAGAGCAAGGCACATTGATCACATGAACGACTGGCATTCAGGAGTCACAGCTTTGCAGATCAGGAAAGATTAGGGGCGGAGTTGAAATAATCACTGAGAACCAGTCATCAATCGTTGTGTTTCCGGAAATGACATCACGTCACATTTGAGCATAATTATAACTTACCTTGTACGCTAATCATCAAAAAAGTAGCATATTGATTTTGGAAAATTTAGTCAAAGAAGACTAATTGATGTGAAATACTCCACATAAGTAACACGATCTTAGAGAGATCGATAACACTGCATCAATCAAAAGTAAAAAAACAAAGTTAATAATGTCACTTCCGGCAGCACACGTCATTTCCGTTTTTTGGATCACAGCGAAAATTAATGACGCAAAACTGAAAGGGGCAGTCCGAAATTTCGGCGCCCAAACAATGTAATTAAGGATAGCAGATCCCTATATAAGGCTACCACCAACTAACAGTTTTAGTCTTGATAAAGGCCTTCTTAGTAAGGCCAAAACGCGTTGACATTAACTGGTAAGCCGTTTTTCAATATCATATATAGGTAGTTTATACATGCTGCACTATTGTGATTTATTTCCATAGGAACCACAGGATTTTATCCAGGACGGATTGGACACTAGAAATCCACTTTTGGATACACTGAGATCACTTGGACACAGCAAGTTTTATAGTCTTTTACTGCATTTAAGATTTTCTATATATTTTTTTTTGTGTACACATTTTTTCACCATATGGCTCCACCTCTTTTGATGTAATCAATTTTGGAGCAATTTTTACACTTGCACTTTGGACACTGCACTTTTATCACAGTATAACTTAGAATCAACTTTGGACATATTGTTTATGTATATTCCATTTGCATTTCTGATGTGTATTCTATGTGTATTCTATGAGTATTCTATTAGCATTTGTATGTATATCTGACACCCACAGAGCGCTGTGGCTCCTGACTGATCAGAGGCTCATTTCTTGTATATTTTAGCAATATCGTTTTTTAACACATAACCAGGCTTATTAGGTAGCCATTCTTTGCACTGGTGTTGGTTTTAACAACTTTCATTTTGATGTCATCTTGGTGATGCATGGATCCATGTTTTTACTGTATGTTTTATGTGATTATTTGTATTCTTGATCTCTATATTTCCATTACATATTAAACCACATTTTACTATATCTCTTAGTCACCTAAGCCTCCTTGGATAGGCACTTTATATACACACCTTCCACTCTTGTGTCCCTGCATGTATCCCGTGCTGCATTTTCTGCGATGGCATATCCGATCACAGCATGTTCTGCCTTTACTAGAGGAATTCTTAAATTAACAAATTAGGGGATATATATTTCTAAATGCCTAGGGGAAAAATAGAAGTGTCAGAGGAAGACAGCAATAAAAATTGCTAAAAACAAAGAGATGAGGATCATCTTAAGGGACATAAGTCACCTTGTAATTATAATTTTTTTCTGTTGTCTTGCAATAGATTAAAGGGCCACTGTAAGTAAATATTTTCTATGCCTGTTACTAACTAACTACCCCAAATACGCTTTTTATCAATAGCATTTCATTAACATATCGCTACCGTATATCAGAAATCTTGTCTGCAAATTTAATTGTTTTCCAAACCCACTCCGTGGGTATCCTTTGCTCTGTACCAATCCGTTTACAATACCTAGGTTTCATAATGGCGCTTTAAACACAAAGTTATTGGTTTAAGTATTTTGAACATGCAGTGCTGAAAATAGTGGGCAGGATAACGTGACATCATCGGCGAATAAAAGATATAACTTTTAGAACGTTATGAAACTTTGTTTTGGAGAAAATATAGGTCAGTAGGTTTTACTTAATGTTTATTAACTTTAATATGTTAGTTGTTTAGCTTAAAAATTATAACAGAAAGTAATCCTTTGTCAGCAGAGTGTAAAACTTTCCAAATATCTTAAAATGTTGCTGCAATTGTTTATTAATGGTCAAACTCCTTCATCACTTGGGGAGAACCAATCCAGGCTTGCTATTAGAGTAGGAATTTTGCCATTTTGTTAACAAAACTTACATTGTTTTGCAGAATGTTAGACCAGATATGTAGTAGGGTTAGACTTGGGAAGTCTGCAATGTGCAATTTTCAGAATTAGAACACTCACAATTTTGATAGATAAATTACAGGAAAATTGAGCACAATCTCATGACGAAACATTGTCTTTTTTTTCCATTATGTGGAAGCAATAAAGATGTTTTATTATGTTTGATAAGAGGCTGGATTCCATTGTCTTTCATTGAGCAAAATCTCAATGTGTTTTATGTCACTTTAAAGGGACATTATACACTAGATTTTTCTTTGCATAAATGTTTTGTAGATGATTAATTTATATAGCCCATACAGTTTTTTTGTTTTTTTTTGTTTTTTTAAATGTATAGTTTTGCTTATTTTTAAATAACATTGCTCTGATTTTCAGACTCCTAACCAAGCCCAAAGTTTTAGGAGAATACTGACGTATACCTACTCCAGCTTGCTCCTGCTTGTGTAAAGGGTCTTTTCATATGCAAAGGAAGGGGGAAGGGGTGTCTGCTATTTCCTACTTGCAGTGGGTGTTCCAGCTACCTTTTAAACAGAGTTAAACTGGGAGCTTCTAAGTAATTTTTTTTTTTAATTATTCTGGATTTTTAGATCAGTATCTGTGCATATTATTTCATATTACATGTAGTTATATGAAAATTGGCATATACTGTCCCTTAAGTATTTAGGAGAGAGATGTAATGGTTGAGAGTACAGATAGATATTTTGCCAACAGACTACTGTCACTTTAAGACAAATCTTTGGTCCCCAGAACAATGTACAATATCAATTTAAATTTCCCCACACAGAAATAAATATTGCAGGACCTCTACACCTCAGCAACACTGAGGTGCCCTACCGTACTCCACAATTGTTTGTACAGCTCACAAACGACTCCTTCAAAAAGCCGTTATCGGCAATACACAGAAGCTGCAACGCCACTTCGCTCCGAGTCACATGACCGGCTTCAGCGGGAACTGCGCATCTAACTTAAAAGCACGCGTTCTAACTGCCGAGTCCAACTGAAGTGAAAGTAAAAGTCTGCCTGAGCATCATAATAAAAGTCACAAGCCGCTTTTTCTTTTTTCTTTTCTTTTAAAAAAGATAAATGTGCCCAATTTCTGTTCACTAAAGTGCCCAAATAAATACACTACCAAAGTATATAAAATAAAAAGTCTCTTTACATCACATACATATTAACCTGCACACTGCCCCAGAAATCCTGTACATAAAGGATTTAATAATGTCCCCTTTTTCTTTCTGCAGTACTATTTTGCTTAAAGGGACACTGTAGCCAAAAATTTTCTTTCGTGGTTCAGATTGAGCATGAAATTTTAAGCAACTTTCTAATTTACTCCTATTATCAAATTTTCTTCATTCTCTTGTTATCTTTATTTGAAATGCAAGAATGTAAGTTTAGATGCCGGACCATTTTTGGTGAAGAACCTGGGTTGTCCTTGCTGATTGGTTTATAAATTCATCCACCAATAAAAAAGTGCTGTCCAGAGTACTGAAACCAAAAAAAAGCTTAGATGCCTTCTTTTTCAAATAATGATAGCAAAAGAATGAAGAAAAATTGATAATAGGAGTAAATTAGAAAGTTGCTTAAAATTGCATGCTCTTTCTGAATTACAAAAGAAAAAAATTGGGTACAGTGTCCCTTTAAGTGCAAGTCTCCAACACCTAGAAGACAAAAAGCACTTACCTGCAGTCTAGCTGTCCGTCAAGAAGACAGCTCACAAGGCGTGAAAGGACACATACTACTTACAGAGACCTGTAGAAAAAAGAAAGAACAGAGTAACCAACTCTGGCTTTCTATAACTAGGACAGCAATATGTTAGGAATCAAAGCAAGGACTCCCTCACAACTGCCTAACTGCTTAACGCCTTAACGACCAAGGATGTACCATGTACGTCCTGCAAAAATTGTCAGTTAGTGACAATGGACGTACATGGTACGTCCTCAGTCTAATTGAGAACTGGAAGTGATTGTGATTGCTTCCAGCAGCTCTCAGGGTATTGCAGTGATGCCTCTATATTGAGGCATCCTGCAATACCCTTTTTTAAACATCCGATGCAGAAAGAGCCATTCTGTGGCCCTCTCTGCATCGGCCAGCGATGGTGCAGATCGTTGGTGGGTGGGAGTTATAGCACGGAAGCGAGTGGGCGGCTCATCGCTGGTCAACTTCCGTTTTAGTTACTGGTAGTGGGGGGCGGGGGCACGCGGGTGCACTGAAGCGCGCAGGGGCGTGCAAGAGTGGGCGGAACTGGAACCGCTACAATACAGAAATTTGGGAAAGTTGGAAAAAAAATTTTTGGAAAGGGATCTGGGAGGGGGGTAGGGATATGAGGAGAGGGGGCAGCTACAATAAGGAACATTTTAATTGATGTATTTAAATATAAAAAAAAGGTGTGTTTTTTTACCAAACTGCATACTGGCAGACAGCTGCCAGTACCCAAGATGGTGTCAACTAGGTATAGGGGGGAGGGCTAGAGAGCTGTTTGGGGGGGATCAGGGAGGTTGGGGGCTAAGAGGAGGTTGGGGTATAGGTATGTGTCTAGTGTCTGGTAGGGCTACAACACAATCCTGATTACAATTATTTTAGATTTGTTTATTAATAAGGAAACAAATCCCTTCAAATCTAGTTTCTAGTTTCTACAGTTCTTAAAACATAACCACATTTGGTATGCTCCCAGTATTCATCTTGGCATCAGACCTCTGATAGAATATGTCCTAACCTATCTTTATTTCATTAACCATTAAATTAATGATGGTAGAAGAGAAGTCCAAAAAAATAAAATAGATTTAGGACACTAATTAAACAGGTCACAGGATTTGGTTTACTTATTCCTTTTACCTGCCACTTACTCCCAACTTATATACATTCTTTTTCCGTTAAGTGACAGTCGCGTTAAAATTAAACTTTCATGATTCAGATAGGGAATGCGATTTTAAACCACTTTCTAATTTACTTTTATCATCAAATTGGCTTTGTTCTTTTGGTATTCTTTGTTGAAGGCTCATGTGCTAATGTCTAAGCCCTTGAAGGCCACCTTTTATCTTAGTGTAATTTATCAGCTTTCACGTCTAAATGGCGCTAGTTCATGAGTACCATATACATAACATTGTGCTCACTCCCGTAGAGTTATTTATGGGTCAGCACTGATTTGCTAAAGTGCAAGTCTTTCAAAATAACTGAGATAAGAGGACAATCGGCAGAGGCTTTAGATACAAGGTAATCACAGAGGTAAAAAGTGTATTAATATAAGTGTTGGTTACGCAAAACTGGGAAATGGGTAATAAGGGATTATCTATCTTTTTAAACAATAAACATTTTCAAGTAGACAGTCTTTCAAGTCTCTATAAACCCTTTGAATCTCTCTCCTTTACACACTTCTTTCACTCTTTGATTCATCTGCATTTTCATGATACTTTTGTAGTACTCTGTTTATTTGCAACCTTATTTATTAAAAATGTAAATAAAATATGCATTTTTCACAATTTTTGTTGTAGATTTCTCATGTCATGATATATACATAAAATAATGGTAACGTTTTAAAGGGCCATAATAGTCGAAAAATTACATGCTCTGTTATAATCTGTTAGAGCATGTAATTTTAAAACTATCAAACCTACTATACTGCGTGTTAACCCTGCAAAACGGTTAAATAAACACTATGGGGCATATTTATCAAGCTCCGAACGGAGCTTGATGTCCCGTTTTTCTGGCGAGCCTGCAGGCTCACCAGAAACAGCAGTTATGAAGCAGCGGTCACAAAGACCGCTGCTCCATAACCTGTCCGCCTGCTCTGAGCAGGCGGATCAACATCACCGGAAATCAACCCGATCGAGTACCCCTTTAAAAAACCTCTAGGGAGCTCCTACCCCTATCAACCAATCACCATACAGCATGTAGGAATGTCAGTACCTTGTATTCCATGGAATGCACTCCACCCTCTCTGGGGTTTGGAAACTCTACCTGTCCACACACCCCTCCCCCTCCAGATGATCACTGTTAAAATGATCACCTGCCCCACTAGAAACAAAGTCATTTCTAGGGGTGAGAGAACACAGCTCCTACTACTACAGAGCCCCAATCTCCCCATTTCATTTCATTAGAGTGGTATGAGACCCCTCATGTAACAAAGGTATTTCCCCAGTGCCAAAAGTTCCCTAAGTCTAGTCTTGAACCACCACTGGCAAAGCTCAAGAATCTCAGTCCCATGTACCTGAAAAAGGAAATAAAATGCTCTGTGTAATTAAAAAGATGCTTCATTACTGATTCTTTGCAAATGATACGGGTAAAACAAAGTGAAACTTAACTGGTGGCTAAACTATTTGTAAAGTATCACTTCTTGCTTTTTGCCACATCATAACCAAGGTAAAAACTGATAAAGCTGAGAAAAAAATGATATGATCTGAGTTAATGAAAAATAAACGTAAATGCAGTTCATTTGCAAGTATCATTGCAAGGGGGAATAACAAAAGTTGCATCTAATAAAGTTTTCTCTCAAAAGTGTTTGATTCATTTAGAAAACCAATTTGTTGCTGTCCCTCTTGTAGTGAAGAGGTTAAACGGAATTTCCTTTGGTGCACTGTACATTTGTTTAATTATCAGCATCCTGAATTCTATGTATTTTTGTGTTTTCTAAGTACTAAAAATCAGCAAAATTACAAGTTGTGCGGTACAGCTATACCACTGAAAAATTGGCCATTGCGCACAGAATATGCAGGCCTCCCGTATTACAAGTCGCGGCGGTACGGCTATACCGCTTGCATTTTATCTTAGCCTTTACGCAACTCTCCATTCCGCACTCAAAAAATTACTTTTGAATGCATGATTTTCATTGCGCCTGTATTACAGGTTTTGCGGTTCGGCTATAACGCTAGCGTTATAACTTATATTGTCGCATTTCATTCCGCTATCTGAGACCAGTAGTTATGGATTTTGCAAAACAAAAATGTTTCACAAAACTCGTAACTAAAATGTTACAAAGTACACTAACACCTATAAACTACCTATTAACCCCTAAATCGCCATCCCCGCATCGCAAATACTATATTAAACCTATTAACTCCTAATCCACTGACCCCCCACATAGCCAACACAAAATAAACCTATTAACACCAAAACGGCAGCCCCCCACATCGCTAACACCTAAATAAAGTTATTAACCCCTAACCCGCCAGCCCCCTACATCGCTACTACTATAATAAACCTATTAACCCCTAAACCACCAGCCTCCCACATTGCTACTAATAAAATAAACTTATTAACCCCTAAACCGCCATCCCCATAACACAATAAACCTAATTAAACTATAAAACCCCTAAACTGCCATCCCTCCACAATGCAAATAACTCATTTAATCACTAAGCCCCCTAACCTAACACCCCCTAAATTAACCCCAATTACATCAAATAAAAAAATACTAAGTTAAAATTAAAATAAAAAATCCTAACATTACATAAAAAAATAAACCTAAGATTAAATTAAAATAAATAAATCTAAAATTACAAAAAATAAAGTCTAAAATTACAGAAAAACAGCCGATAGATTTCAGTAGCTCTCATCATATTGGCTGATTTTAATTTTTCAGCCAATAAGAATGCAAGGTACCCCAAATATAAAACGGGTACCTTGCATTCAAGCTTCAGTGTGCGGCAGCGATCGCATGAAGAGGATCCTCCAGGCTGTATGGCTCTGCGGCTGCCAGCCCTGTTCCGCGGCCGCCTTCGCCCTGGATGAAGATAGAAGAGGTCCCTGCACTGGATAAAGATGTTGCCGTCTGGAAGAAGACCTTCACCGCCGGACTTGAGGAATGGTGAGTACCTATTTCAGGGGTTAGACTTGGGCTGCAAAAGAGCTGATTGCACTTTTAAGGGCAATGCTCATACAAATACCCCTTGAGGGGCAATGGGTAGCTTAGGTTTTTTTTAGTGTTAGGTTTTTTTTATTTTGGGGGTTTGGTGGGTTGGGGGGTTTACTGTTAGGGGTTAATTTGTATTTTTGAGGTAAAAGCTGTTTAACTTAGGGCAATGCCCTACAAATGCCATTTAAAGGGCTATTGGTAGCTTAGTATTAGATTAGGGGGTGTTTTTATTTTGGGGGAGCTTTTTTATTTTTATAGGGGTATTAGATTAGGTTTAATTTTTTTATGTTTGATAATTTGGCTTATTTTTTTCTGTAATTTTAGACTTTTTTATTTTTGGTAATTTTAGATTTATTTACTTTAATTTAATCTTAGTTTTTTTTAAGTAACGTTAGGATTAATAGGTTTATTTTATTAGTAGCAATGTGGGGGGCGGTGGTTTAGGGGTTAATAGTTTTATTATAGTAGTAGCAATGTGGGGGGCCTGCGGTTTAGGGGTTAATAACTTTATTTAGGTGTTAGTGATGCAGGGGGGCGGCGGTTTAGGGGTTAATAGTTTTATTATAGTAGTAGTGATGTGGGAGCCGGCACTTTAGGGGTTAATAGGTTTATTTAGGTGTTAGCGATGCAGGGGCAGAGGTTTAGGGGGTTAATCCCTTTATTTAGTGTCGGCGATGTCGGGGGGCAGCAGATTAGGGGTATTTAGACTAGGGGTTTATGTTAGGTTTTTACATAACTTTCTTTCCCCATAGACATCAATGGGGATTGCGTTACGGCGATCTCCATTCCGCACTTTACACTTATTTTGTCAATATTTAAACAGCTAATGAAAGTTTAAAAAATACATCTACGTGTTATTCTCAGACTTATCTTCTCTTTGAATACATCATTCTATCTAGCATGTATCTAGCATTTATTTAATGTTTAATGTTCCTTTAAGAATATTCAATCTGATTTGCGATTGAGTAGGGTGTTTTTCCACTTTTCTTGATCCATTGATTTCTATGGGGAATACCTTATTGTGCACGATATTCTAACAGCCTTTTTATGTGCATCGTGTAAGTCTGTAAGCTAAAACAGTTTACTTTCAACTTAAAAAAATGGTAGTACACAAAAATGTACTAATCCATGGCTAAGATAAATATTATGAAAAGTGTGAGCGATAAGATGAAAATAAAAGTTACTACAAGGACTATCCCACAGAACTATTCAAATCCACATAAAATCTGTGTAAAAATATGGGAACCTACTATTCAAAATTACTTAAATGAGCATAAAAATCCATAGACACTAAAATTTTACACTAATTTTACCAATATTTAAACAGCTAATGAAACTCTAAATGATACATTTACATGGTATTCTCAGACTAATCTTTTCTGTGAATGTATCATTCTATCTAGCATTTGTTTAGTATTTAATGTCCTTTTAAGGACAAAGTAAAAATTTAGATCCACCAATAGACCCCTGTTATTTTGAGGACCCTTCTAGATTACATATTTTATAGTGGTATTGGGATATTATAAATCCCAGTCAATTTATTATGATGTCATTATGGTCCACCAATGATGTGGTGATAATATAATCAATAGTAAGGAATGTAAAGAATATTACTACTTGCTATAGAGAAGGTGTAATTTCTACTTAAAATGACAGTACAATCAAGAAATCTCTATTATGCCAATAAATTTTTTTTTTTTTTAACTTTTTATTAGTCAACAGGAATGTTTATGTATTATTACAGCAACAAAATGAAAAAAGCAAAAACATCTCTTGCAAACACAAATATATATCTTCAACACAAATCAATATTTAAGTCTTTGGCCTCTAGTTATCAAAGCGTCTACTATGGCGCATTCGCGGCATCAATACGCTCGCCAAACTTCGCCGTCGCGGACCTTAATACGCTTGCCATATTTATAAAAAAAAGTCCAAAACATGCGCGTCAAGTACGGTACGAAGAGGAGCGGACTGTTGTTAACTAACAGTCATCGACGTCGCAGCGATTCGGGCTTTTCCCAACTTTATATCTGCAGTAAAGTCCAGGAACATAGCACATACGTTGTCAGCAGATGATTGTATATAGATATTGTAATTTTTGGTTTAAATTGCATTTTAAAGATAGCAAGTAGCGACATATTCTTAGCAAAATGGAGAGGGAATTATGTTTTTTAAAATTTTTATATATTGGACATATTTTACTATGATTATTACGTTATATTTGCAACTTCTATGTTTGTGTATATACAGAGTATATGTATTTGATATCTATCACTATTTGAAGGGGATAGGAAACAAAAAATATTTAATTTACACTAGTGGGAGCTAGCTGCTAATTGAGCCTATTATGTAGTTCTTTTGTCTTTGTATATTAATTATTGCGACAAGTTAAGTGCAAAACTGTGTACAAAATATGTAATCTCTAATTTTTAAAGAGAGACAAACTTGGAGACTAATCCATTCAAAGCATTTATTTTATTTCTATATCTATTAATGCATTAAATGTAGATTTTTTTTCAGTGTCTACATATTTTATAGTTTGTAATTGACTTGTTAGGTTATATGTTTAATTGTTTTGCAGCATTATATATATATATATATATATATTCCTTGATATCTCTATCTGTATGTATGTACATATTGATCTATGTAATTTTTAAATAGAATGATAGATGAATTTATGTATATGTATCTTTTTTCTTTTTTAAAATTTCATATATATTTTTTAGTAATTAATGGGACACCAATATCATAGAATATAATTTCAAGCGACAATACAAACCTTTAACTTTTACTAAAGGAACACTAAGCACATTTAGGTACTTTCAGAATTATGATTGAACATTCAATTTAAAATCATTTTCAAAATTACTACTATTAACCATTTTAATTAGTTCTTTGGTTATCTTTATTTTAAAAAGAAGGAATCTAGGCTGAGGAGCAAGATAAATTCAATTGAACCCCCCATGGAAAAGCACTATTTCATTGGTGATGTTCAATCAGCAAGGTCAACTCATGTTCTGATTAAAAATGGTCACAATTCATAAATTGAAATGTTTGATTTAAAATACAGATACAAATAGACTGATGACAATTTGAGAATGTGACTATCTTACAAAGTTGATAAAATTGTACGCTCTATCTGAAGAATGAACAATAAAATTGATATTCATTTTCACTTTAATCCTCAGATAACCTTTTCTAATTGAAATAGCAATGCACATGTGAAAGCCAATCATATAATAATTCAGATTTAACAAATATCTGCCGGACCTGATCCGACAGTGCGGATCAGGTCCGCCAGACCTCGCTGAATGCGGAGAGTAATATGCTCTCCGTATTCAGCATTGCACCAGCAGCTCTTGTGAGCTGCTGGTGCAACGCCGCCCCCCTGCAGACTTGACGACAACATTAAAAGTTAAACTCTTTTTTTAAATCCTTTTTTTTTTGTAATTTTTTTTTTTTTTGTAATATTTTTTTTACAAAAATATAAATAACATTTTAAATTAGAGCAGATTTATGGCCTCCTGCATGGCCCGCACAGCCCTGGATACAGTATTTAGGCCCTGGGCAAGCTCCTGAAATATCTCATGAAGGAAGGGCCCAGTTTGGGTGCCCTGATCTTGATCTAGAAAAAGACCAAAAGAACATATGTTAGATAAATTCTTTATCAAGATAGAATTTGTAAAACATTCTATTCTTTTTACTTACATTCCACTCTAGCCACCACCTCCTCTTCAGCTCCCGCCGGTGACAAAGGGGGTTCGGAAGCATCCCGCGGTATTGGGTCGTCTGTCATAGATGAAGCACAATAATGAACAAATGTTAGTATGATCAATGACAACTCCTATATTTTACACCAAATAGTTCATTTAAAAATTATAAAAAACTTCCTCTCTAAATTATATTTGAAACTAAATAAATAAAATGGACACGCAAACCACATTTTTACTTTCCGCTTTTCTAATGAGACTATAATGTTTTCAATCAATATTTTTTTTTATAGATGTTATAATTTGCTTCATTCTTCTATAATACTTTGATGAAAAGCATATCTAGATATGTATCTCTGTAGTTGCAGAATTTATAATGATCATAGATGCCTTCTATAATTTTCTCACCCATATACATTGTTATATCTTCAACAAAGGATAGATATAGAATTTAATAAACTGAATATTCTAACTAAATTGCAATCTTTTGTAATATTATAATCTCTATCTGAATCATGAAAGAAATTGTTAATGTTTAGTGTCCCTTCAACATGCAGCCTGAAAGAAACTTTGAAAAAAAAAAAAAAATTAATGTTAAAGGGACATGAAACCACAACATTTTCTTTCATAATTCAGATAGATTATACATTTTTAGACAACTTTCCAATTTACTTCTGTTATCAATGTTGATTCATTCTTTTGGTATCTTTTATTGAAGAACCAGCAATGCATTCCTTGGAGCTAGCTGAATACATTGGAAAGCCAATGAAAATGGGCATAGAATTTTAGTCACCAATCAGCAGCTAGCTCCAAGTTCCTGAGCCTATCTAGATATGCTATTCAACAAAGGATAACAGGAGAATGAAGCAAATTAGAAAAAAAGAAGTAAATTGTGAAGTTGTTTAAAATTGTATGTTCTATCTGAATCATGAAAGAAACAAATTGGTTTTAATGTCCCTTTAAATAATGCCAAAATAGTATGAGAATTGTAAATTACTTTGGATATCAGGGACTTCAACATCTGTCCCCGAATCCTCCTCCTGACGACCGTCAAGGAGGGTCAATGGCAACGGGAGCGAGGAGCGGTTGCTCCTCGGAGTTGCCATCGACACCGGCCTTACATACTGGGGGATCCTATGCCTTATATATATATATATATATATATATATATATATATATATATATATATATATATATATATATATATATATATATATATATATATACATACACACACATATGCTGGATAGATAGATATATATTATTTCTCTGTCTGTCTGTTTTTCTGTCTGTCTGTTTCTCTCACTTATTAAATATGTAGATATAGATACATATCTAAATAATTTTTTTTGGATTAAGAATATATATATATACAAATATATATATATATATACATATATATATATATATATATATGCTTTCAGAAGAGTTCGTTCCTTTATCAAGTCTAAAGCAATACTGACCAATTCAATGGAATTTACAGATTATATCTTAAAACACAGAATAGCTAAAAAGACAGTGCAGGGAGAGGAGGAGGTGTCGTAAAAATCATGAGGGGGGCTTAGGTAACAGTCAGACAGTGTCCAGTGTAGGAGAACAGACAGGGGAAATATATAGCTTTACATAGAGCATATACTGACATAAAGTTATATATCAACATTGAATCATCTATAAAGATGTGAAATTGTATATACAGGGGGAATACAAAAGTTAAAAAAGACAAAAGTATGGACATAGGCTTACCTGTGTACCTATGTATAAAGAATGTGGAATATACAATGTAATTGACTAAATGAAAGTACATTACAAAAAATTTTGATAATGTGTTAAGAATCCAGAGTCCACATTTAGTCCAGAATTAAACATTTTGAAGTGCATTATCATTTTCATTTCAAAGGTTTTTCTTTCCATGGTGTTTTTGAAGTTGCCTCTGAGAAATTTGATTTTGAGGTGTTGGGTGAAATGGTGACCAACAGGGGTGCAGTATTTTGTTTCACAGTGGTTTTTGATTGAGTGTCTGTGTAAGTTCATTCGAAGGTGCAGTTTTTGGCTTGTTTCTCCAATATAGCATCCCATTTCACATGCAGTGCAATATATCATGTATACCACATTTGCAGATATATATGTAGATATATATGTGGTATATAGATATATATATGTGGTATACATGATACATTACATTCTCCCTGCTGGCCAGGGAGAAACAGTCTGCACGTATGACTGGTGGTGGCGCGCCATATGTGGCTGAACTGTCGGAATATGAGGTTCAGCTGCGGGAGAAGCTGGGAGCAGACATGACGCTCGGTCTGGATTTAGTGGGGCATGATACTGACGAGTTGGCAGGTAAGATGATATTACTTGCATTATTGATGCTGCACATGTTTTTTTTTTTTTTTTTTTAAATGTTTATTAAGATTATGATGTGCAATAATATTGATAATAATATTTTATTTCATGTATTTTGTTTAAGCATCTACCAGTGCTGCAGCTGCTGCAGTTCCAGCTAGTGATGCTGCCACGGCTGGAGATGACACCCTCCTATTGCCCGTCAGTATCCACACTGAATCCAGCCACAGCTTCTCCTTGGCCGCCACACACCCGGACATTATGTGCAGCACCCCTGATGGAGCAAGCATTGGCCGATCTACAGGTATGTTTGCTATTATTACTTTGCTTTTAATTTAATTGCTATCACTTGTATGTTTGTTCACATTTCTAAATATGTATATTCTATTTTCATTATACAGCTGAGGTCCGAAGGGCTTTGGGACCCCCTCCAGGATCTACGATCTCCTCCTCAGGTAACAAAAACAACATCATACATGATGCTCAGAGTATCAGAATTGTCAATAGCTCAATGTGAAAGTTATTTTTTTTATTAATGAAGAATATCACTTTCATAAACATTAATGGGAAATAACCTAGATGGTTTAGATAATCTCTCATTTCATAGTATTTCAAAGAATAGGAGAGTCAAATGATGTTAGTTCTCATTTACATAGAACATTTATTTTACATACACATATGGAAATTTAACTATTGTTAAATTTAAATATTTATATTATCTTGAGTTTAGCCATAAATTTACAGGGACATGAAACAAACACACATATTCAGTGGATTAGGATAGGGAATACTAGATTAATCATATGGAAAATGTAAGTATGTTATTTAATTTGCATCATTACATTTTTATACTTTAGATTAAAAGGTTTACTTTGAAAGAACTGTAGTATCAGAGAACCAAGCTTATAGATGATGATTTCTACATGCAAACATGTATAGATAGATATACTTATATACTGATTGTGATTGGCTCACCAATGTGTTAAGTGATCAAACAATAGTGCATTGTTGCTCCTTCAAAAAAGATACAGAGTAAATGAATACAATTAAATAGAACTATATTTTATTTGAAATTTAATTTTGTATTCTATAGCTTAAAGGGATAGTATAGTTAACATTAACATTTAATGGTTCAGATAGAACATACAATTAAAGGGACATGAAACCCACATTTTTTTCTTTCATGATTTAGAAAGACAATGCGTTTTTAAACATCTTTCTAATTTAATTCTATTATCTAATTTGTTTTATTCTCTTGATATTCTTTGATGAAAAGCATATCTAGATATGCTCACTAGCTGCTGTTTGGTTGCTGCACATAGAAGCCTCATGTGATTGGCTCATCCATGTGCATTGCTTTTTCTTCAAATAAGGATATCTAAAAAATGAAGCAAAATAAATAATAGAAGTAAATTGTAATGTTGTTTAAATTTGTATGTTCTATCTGAACCATGAAAGAAAGATTTTGGGTTTAGTGGCCCTTTAAGCTTCAAATTTGCTCCTATCATCAATTTTTATTTATTATCTTGTTATCTTTATTTGCAAACCATGAATGTAAGCTTAAAAGACAGGCCATTTTTGCTTCAGCACCTGGGTACCGCTTGTTGATTGTTGTAGAAATGTAAACATCCAATCAACAAACGGTATACATTTGATGAAAACAAAATGTGCCTGCTTGTAATATTACTTTATATTGATTTTCAAAGAAAGATAACAAGAGAACTAATAAGAATTGATGATAATAGGATTAACTAATAATCTTGCTTAAAATGTCATGATCTATCTGAATCATGTAAGTTTAGTTCTTACTATACTTTCACTTTAATGATGATTAAACATATTTGAATTGACAGTCCTTTGCAACTTCAAATGAATGAAAGGTTTGGATAATCACCTGTGTATTGCATGACGATTCTTTGAGGCCTATTTAACAAATGTCTGTCGGACATGATCTGACAGTGCGGATCAGGTCTGACAGACATAGCTGAATGTGGAGGGCAATACGTTCTCAGAGCTCAGAGCATGTGGACAGGGTTATGGAGCAGCGGTCTTTTGACCGTTGCTTCATAACTGTTGTTTGCCAAGAGTCTGAATACTCGCCAGAAACACAGCCCTTAAAGCTACATACGGAGCTTGATAAATGGACCTCTATATCTCTCTCTCTCATGTATTAACCTACAAATGGAGTTGGAGATAACAAGTTTATTGCGAGCATGCAGGCTTTCAAGAAAATGCAGTTATAAGTAGACGTATAAAGAACGCTGCTCCATACCCTTGCCGCTATTCACCACAATTAAGTATGATCTTGTTTATTGAACCCCCCATTGCTGACGGGCCATTGTCCGCGACTCTGAAGGGGGCATTCTCTACATTCAGTGAGTTATTGCGGACATGATTCGCACTGTTGGATCATGTCCAACAGACCTAAGATAAATAGGCCTATAATATATTCTCAGCGCAACATCATTGTCACTACTCAAGCTTCTCACACCATTAGTAGTGCTTGTAATCATGTCATTGATTAATAAACAGTCTAAAGATTTTGAAATTGTTTAATTAAGAAAATTGATGTGTTGAAAATGCTGTTGTACGGTGAATAATTTAATACAATGTTGAATATGATATATGTTTTATACTAAGCCCCTTTAAAATTAAAAATGTATATCAACATTTGTATTTATTTTATCCATTTAAGATAACCTAAAATATACAAATCATTAATATTAAAATACAGTGTCTTACAATTTCGATCTTGTTATGATTTATTGAAGATATATGTTTAATATCATATGCATTTAATCCTTCAAATTACATTAAGTTACCTAACAATATATATTTAATTTTTCATTTCTTTAGATATCAAACATGCATTCGAGCTTTCGGAGGAGATCGACTGTTGTCTTCATGCGGTGAGAGATGCGACGGAGGAGTTGTCCCTGGGAGAGACACAATATCCCGAATCACAGGAACAGGGAATCTCCCAGGGAACATCAGATATAGAATCTCTCATCCGTTCTGCCCCTCCTGACCCAGAAGACACAGCTGCTTTGGACCCTGGTGCCCCTCCTGCCCCTGTTGGTCATGCCCCATCAGCTCATGGCCGTGCTGATCCTGGCCACAAACTGCCTCCCATCAATGATGATAAGGCAGTTGGGGAAATGTTACATCTGGCCAGGCAGTACCGGGAAGAACACCATGAGTTGCATGGGGCATTAAGGTTATGTGTTGAGCAACAGGGGCAGATATTAGAGAGGGGCATTACAGTAGATAGGGACAGGTTAGATATAGAGAGGGAAAGGTTGAGGGTAGAGTCAGCTAGAATAGATTTAGAGAGGGAAAGATTTGTCTATGAACGACATAGGGATAGTGCAAGATTAGAGTTAGAGAGGGATAGATTAAATTATGAAATGCAGAGGGATAGTTATAGATTAAACTTCGATAGGGAAAGATTAGAGTTTGATAGGGCCAAGGCAGCTGAAGATCTGTTAGAACACCAGCGTCGGGAGAGGGCAGATGAAGACAACAGGGTTTTTAATCGTCACTTGATTTTAATATTTGGGAGAAGGGGAAATATTTTTAAATTATTAATAAATTTGTAAATGTTTTTATGATTTTTAATTTAAAAATATGAATGAAATATTTTTAAATTATTAATAAATGTGTAAATGTTTTTTATGATTTTTAATTTAAAAATATGAAAGAAATATTTTTAAATTATTAATAAATTTGAAATGTTTTTATGATTTTTTTATTTAAAAATATGAATGAAATATTTTTAAATTATTAATAAATGTGTAAATGTTTTTATGATTTTTAATTTAAAAATATGAATGAAATATTTTAAAATTATTAATAAATTTGTAAATGTTTTTATGATTTTTAATTTAAAAATATGAAATAAATATTTTTAAATTATTAATACATTTGTAAATGTTTTTATGATTTTTATTTTAAAAATATGAAATAATTATTTTTAAATTAATATTCAATGTTTTGTTTTTTTAATTAAAAAAATATTTATAAATTATTAATAAATGTGTTTGTTATTACTTGATTCTCACGTTACAAATGACTGATGTTCAAATTCAATGCAGGTGTAACATATTATCTACTCTTATTATTAAATGTTAAATTTAATAAACATAATAACATAGAATTTTAAAATTAAAATATAATATTAGGCTTTTGGATAAATAACTCAATTAGAATAAAGTTTATTTGAATCAATAATTATAATTTAACTATTCATTGTTAACATGTGATATTCATTTATATGTATCTTTTCTTAAATTGTGTAAATTTAATCATTTTCAAAATTAAAAAAAAGTGAACACCAACAACCACATTTTTAATAAAAAAAATTGAACATTTAACGGGACAATGAACCCTATTTGTTTAATTTGTGATTAAGATTGAGCATTAAATTTTAAGCAAAATTCAAATTTACTACTATTATCAATTTTTCTTAATTGTCTTGATATCGTTATTTGAAAAAGAAAGTCCATAACATTGGACAGCACTTATTTATTGGTGGATGAATATATACACCAATCAACAAGAACAACCAAGGTAGTTCAACAAAATGGGCCGGCATCTAAAGTTACCAAATTTATTTAAAAATAAATATACCAAGAAAATGAATAACTTTTTCTAATAGGAGTAATTAGAAAGTTGATTAAAATTAATTAATTAATAAAATAAAATACTATCAGTGGCCTGTCAGAATATGCTTATAGAAAAGCTATTCATAGAGGTAAAAACAATCTAAATATAACATTGTTGTTAATGTTAAAAATAGTAATGTGTATAAACCAAACAATTAAACACCTTTATTTGAAGAATAAAAAAAATATATGATGTTTAAAGTCACTTTACAAATACATAACTAACTCATAAGATGAAAGAAATGATCAAAATTTTAGTTAACCCATTTAGACAAATGGTACAAGCACAGGTACCTTGGCAATGTTCTTTAAAATAAACAGTGTCCCCCAAAAATTGACAATGTAAGCTATAAATCCAAACAATATGTGAAGAAATGAAGGGTGCAAATGTAAATAAAACTTCTATTTCTCAATATTTAATATATAATAGAGTGAATAAGAGAGAGAGTGATTGTGAGAGAGATATTGAGAGAGAGATTGAGAGAGAGAGCGATTGTGAGAGAGAGATTGTGATAGAGAGAGAGAGAGCGATTGTGAGAGAGAGATTGAGAGAGATTGTGTGTGAGAGAGAGAGAGAGATTGAGAGAGAGATTGTGAGAAAGAGAGAGAGAGCGATTGTGAGAGAGAGATTGAGAGAGATTGTGAGAGAGAGAGAGATTGAGAGAGAGAGATTTGAGAGAGAGAGATTGAGAGAGAGAGAGAGATTGTGAGAAAGAGAGAGAGAGATTGAGAGAGAGAGAGCGATTGTGAGAGAGCGATTGTGAGAGAGAGATTGAGAGAGAGAGATTGAGAGAGAGAGATTGAGAGAGAGAGAGATTGAGAGAGAGAGAGAGATTGTGAGAGAGAGAGAGAGATTGAGAGAAATTGAGAGAGAGAGGGAGAGAGAGAGACTGTGATATAGATAAAGACAGACAGACAGTGGGAGAAACACATGTATACATTTATAAACCTGTAGTGCATTGCTGCTACTTCCATAAATGTTAACAATATTTTTTATCTTCAATTTTATATTATTTTAATGTGACAATGAGATTAAAAAAATAATATTTTTAATTAATTGTTTAAAATTCATATAGATAATTGAGCTCATGCACTTTAAAGGGCCAATGAACCAAAATTGTTTCTTTTTTGATGCAGATAGAGCATGACATTTTTTTTTTAAATTTAATTTTTAATTGATAACACATTTCAAGGTACAGAAGGCAAAAAGATGAGTACCATGCTATAACACAATCTTTACAACTACCAATAATAATTCTCAGCACTTAAAATTATAAATAGTAAGCACACAGATTAGTTTTTAAGTTTAACATAACCTTAATTTTGGATCCTTATACTAATAAGTTGCAGATAAACTTAATACTAACCCTAAATGTTTTATCATTTTTATTTCCCCAACCTCCTCCCCCCTCCCCAACCCCATCCACCCCTTCCCAATTATTGTGGAAAAAAAATATATAAAGAATAAATTATCTTCTCTCCTCCCTCCACTTATACTGATGGGGGGGGGGGGGGACAGACTGGCATATACTTTTACCACACTCCCAACAATACTAACTCTGAATTTCTAAATGGAAAAATCATGCAATCAATTTCAGCTATAGAAAGAGTCTTAATAAATAATGACCACTTTGTGAAAAACTTTCTGATATCTCCTTCCTCATTCATGTTAGTATCTATCTGCTCTAATATGCATTGCTTTTTCAAACAATTTTTAACCTCCTTAACAGTTGGAGTTAGATTCATCTTCCATTTTTTAAATATTAAATATCTGGATGCAATAACAGTCATATTAATTAATTTATGTTGTGGGTGTAATTTTCCCTATCCCTCCTTTAAAACAGGATGTAACTCAGTGATAGTTCTAATGGGAGGATCTTAAGGGAGTTTTTTATCCAATATTCCACTTTCATCCAGAATTGATTAATTCTAGGACAGCTCCATATCATATCAACAATGTCAGCTGCGGGTTTTGAACACTTTGGGCATTTGTTAAAGTCTACATTTCCACAGCTATGGCCTTTTTCCGGAGTAAAATACGCCCTATGCAGAAGTTTAACATGTGACTCCCTCCAAGTAGAAGATAGTGTAGTTTGTGCTATTCTCAAAATAGAACCCTGCACAAGCTGTGCATTAATATTTTTATCAGGTATCAGAATATTCCATTCTTCTGAAAGTTTCTCAAGATTCGATCTGCCTTTAAGGGAGATAAGAAGATGATAACATGGAGATATAGACATACTTCCATTTTCCACCATGTTTAACCACCCCTCCAGGTTCCCCCAGGACCAGGCCCTGTTTGCCTCCTTCAATAGTTCTACTACAAAATGTCTAGCCTGTAAATACACAAAGAATTCTTTATTTGATAGTTTAAATTCTTGCTTAAGTGACTCAAAGGTTTTCACACAATGATTCTCACTATCACTAAATTGGACAACCTTAACTAACCCTAAACTGTGCCATCTTTGAATGGTGCTGAATGTATAACTGCTAAAAATTTGGGATTGCCTAAAAATGGGACAAATTTTGATACATTACAGTCCAGAGCCATAAGTTTACCCATTTTCCACCAGCTCTGAATAGGATTGTATATAGTTTTGAGTATTTTCAATTCTTGAGGTATTAATTTAGACTTGCAGTGTGTTAAAGCTACCAGCAGAAACAAGTAGCATATATTATTTTCTAGTTCATTGTTTGTGACATAATCTTTATAAAAAATCCAGTCTGCCAATATACGTGCTAAAAAAACATAGTTGTAAAAACGCAGATCTGGTAATGCAAAACCCCCATGACTTCGAGATAGTTGTATTTTAGACAAGGCAATTCTTGAAATTTTGTTTTGCCATATGAAATTTCTAAAAACAGTATTGAGCATCCGAATATCTTTCCCTTTAAGTATTATCAGGACATTTTGCAAAATATATAACAATTTTGGGAGTAGAACCATTTTAAACAAAGCTATCCAACCTGAGATAGATAGGGGGAGATTTTGCCCATTTTTCAATTTCTGTTTAATATCCATAAATATTGGAGGAATATTAAAATCATATAGATTATCCATATTAGATGGTACTAAGACACCCAAGTATTTAAATGAATCAGAAACTATCTTGAAAGGTATATTTAATGGTGAGTCTTTATTTTTCCTTAACCAAAGGAATTCCGATTTTGAAGTGTTTACTTTTGTAGCCTGAAAAGAACCCAAATTGACTAATGATTAGTAATAGTTTAAGCAGAGTCTTTTCAATATTTGATATGTAAAGGAGAATATCATCTGCATATAATGCAATTTTGAGCTCCTTCCTTCGAATTCTTATGCCTTCTAACTGATGTCTAACCATGATTGCTAAAGGTTCTATTGAAACATCAAAGAGCAGGGGAGAAAGAGGACATCCCTGCCGTGTTCCCCTCTCTAACGTTATCTCTGGCGAAAGTATACTATTATAGTGAAAAGGAATGGGGCGTATCTTTATGACCTATCAATGTAACATCTGTGTAGGTCCAAACATCCAATGCAAAATGTATCAATTCTTAGCATCACCACATCACGAGCCACTGTTGGGCACACTATCAATAATATAATAATAGTAACAATCAGTCCCTCTTGGTCTCAAGTTTGCACTGACCCGTAGTATCAATAAACAGTAAATGTTTTCTCACCTAGTAACCAGTCCAGGCTGGCCCCCAAATCATCACCCAGCGTGGCTGCTTCAGGTATATCCGCCGGCCTCAGGGACAGTCACAGCTCTCCAGACTTGTAACCGCTCCCAACGCTTGCACAGCGTAGCCGCTTAGCTGGATAACTCACCACTTCAATCAAGCCGCGCTTTCATCCGACTGGTTCCGAAGAAGGGGAGGAAGGTGACGTAGGCAAATAGCGGGTCAGTATGCAAACATCCAATAGGAACCGGCAAAAGAAAAGTGTGTATCCCAGCTCCAGATGGGATTGGATGAGAATTTACAGTCTCTCCAAAGTGCTCGTCAAAGTGCAGGGTAAAGCGAAGTCAATCAGCTCAATAAGGTAACGGACTGTCCTAACTGGTGCAAATCCAAAAATGAAGCAAGAGGAGCGGACAGTCCATATGTAAAAACAAAAGCTTTATTGTGCAATTAGCGTTTAAAATGCAGGAACAAGCAGGTATAGACAGAGTAGGTGTATCACCTAAGCTGGCTTACGCGTTTCGGCGTTTGCCGTAGTCATAGCCATACTCTACTCTGTCTATACCTGCTTGTTCCTGCATTTTAAACGCTTATTGCACAATAAAGCTTTTGTTTTTACATATGGACTGTCCGCTCCTCTTGCTTCATTTTTGAAAGTATACTATTGTCATATTTGTCATCCCTTTCATGTCATGTTGTGTCTCTTTAATTAGGAGGTGTGTTACTTTTGTGCACCTGTATAAAAATGCCTCCCACTGATCATTCAGTGCTTGATAATTTTGTGCTCTCAACTCAATTGCTCAGCCTGAATATCTCTTATAACCTGGGTCTCTTTTGAGGGATTTAACCGTACCAAATATTGTAATTTCACTTGAATTATTTCCTACTTTGTTTTCCCTGGAAGTCTGCTGACCGTATTACCTGCTAACCTACTCTTGAAATCAACATCTACCTTCTAACGCTGATCAAGTGATTTTCTCTCCGTTCCAGTCTGCATCCTCCCTGTCAGCTGTACTACTCACAAGTGGTGATGTCACACGCCGACTCTTCAGACCGATAGCGGCTCTCACCGCAGTAACATCGTGTCACTGGTGCTCCTTCCTCCGGAATCAAAGTAAGACTTATGTAATCAAACTTGTTCTACATTATCACCTATATTACCTCCTATGCCGGTACTATAAGTTACTTAATAAGTTTATCCTCCATTTGATGCTAAATCTTAATTATCTATGCATGCAAGGTTCTAATACAAAAAGCCTAACCCATTACTTTGTATACAATCTCTTCCTAATTTTGGTGCTATGTCTATGTATTTCTGTCATCCATTGCTGCCTCCTAAATGACAATAGAGATACTTACACACAATTTTCACCAAACAATAAGGTTAGGGATGTTGCTTTCTATATGATCCTCCATATCATATGTTGCCAGATTCCTTAAAGCAACAGCGCTACCACAATTCAATACCTATTTATCTACCACAATTCAATACTGAATATTATATAGAAACATTGTTCACAATGTATATTTAATTTCTATAGTTGGATTAAAAAGTGTATTCTACTCCCTCTTTTTTAGGAACTTGAAATTACAGTTCCCTAATACCTGACAATAACCTGACAATATTACCAAACCATAAAATAAATCCAGTAGACATTGTTACACATGTCCAGACTTTAACAGATAAGGTAGAATCTATCACACAAGCTCTCCACTCTCTTCAGCATGAAAACACAACCCTCAAAACCTATATCAAAGAGGTTGCTGAAAAACAAAAAACAATATATTTTATTGAACCTAATGTTTCTCCACCTGACCTATTCTCTGGTGACAGGAAGGTATTCAGGGAATTCAGAAATTCCTGTTATCTACTATTTAGGCTTAAACCTCATACATACCCAACTGAACAAGTCAAGGTACTCACCACAATATCTTATCTTAGGGCTGAACCCCGTATATGGGCTAATAGTTTTTTAGAAAATAAAGACCCTATTCTGCAATCCTTGGACGCCTTTTTTATAGTTATAGTTATATGATGACCCACACCTACAGTTGACTGCAGAGAATGCTCTGAGGGCATTAAGGCAGCTGAAAAAGCCAGTGGAGGATTATATAACTGAGTTCAAGAGGTGGTCCAAGGATAGCGGCTGGAACGAATTATCCTTGAGAAATCATTTCAGACTAGGTTTATCCGACACACTTAAGGATGAGTTAGCCAGAGTGGAACTACCCCAGACTTTAGATGAATTAATTAACCTAAGTATTAACTTAGACCGGCGTTTACGTGAATGCAGATATGAACGTGGTGTAACTGACTATACACTCAAACGATCTAGTACACCAGGTACAACACCAACACATAATAGACCACTATCACACACCACATCTGAAGCAATGGACATCGGATTCATACAGGGTCCACTCAACTCACAAGAGAAGCTCCGGCGAAAAAACAACAACCTATGTATGTACTGTGGAGCGGTACAACATACTGTTAAGGACTGTCCAATACTCGCCCGTCAGAAAAAGGGTAAGAAAAAACTTACTAACTTCTGTTATAGTTTACAAACTCCTCATTCACCTCACTGTTTGTTATCTCTTACTCTACAGTGGGAGAATCATCGACTACCCTGCCAGGCGATTATTGACTCTGGAGCGAGTGCCAATTACGTTGATGTTAACTTTACCACTGTAAATAAAATTCCACTTATAAAGAAACAAAACCCTGTGTTGGTGAGAGTGATTGATGGTAACCAAATATCCTCAGGTCCTATTCTTTTTCAGACAGTTCCACTTTTGGTATCTGTACTCCCATCACATATAGAATACATCACTTTTGACGTGATATCCTCCCCTCTATACCCGCTAGTCTTAGGGTATTCTTGGTTAAAATTACATGACCCAGTTATTTCCTGGACTACATCTACTGTTAAGTTCATCTCTGACTACTGTAACTCCACTTGTCACACAAGCCACCATATTCTCTTAACACCAACAACTGACATTCCATTTGAATACTCTGACTTTAGGGATGTCTTCTGTAAAAAGGAATCAGAAAACCTTCCCCTACATAGAAAATATGACTGCCCTATTGACTTAATACCGGGAGCAGAAATCCCCTGCGGTCATATCTTCTCTCTTTCTAAAGTTGAACTAGAATACCTTAAAAACTACCTCAAAGAAAATTTGAGGAAAGGGTTTATAAGACCCTCAAGTTCACCCGCAGGAGCTGGAATGTTCTTTGTAAAGAACAAAGATAATACTATACGACCCATAGTAGATTACAGAGAACTTAATAAGCGCACGATTAAGAATCGCTACCCCTTTCCGCTCATTCCTGAGCTTATTGAACTCCTTGCGGGTGCTACCTGTTTTACTAAGTTAGATTTGAGAGGCGCATATAACCTCATTTGAGTTAGACAGGGGGATGAATGGCTCACAGCATTTCAAACTCGTTACGGCCTTTACAAGTATGTCGTGATGCCATTCGGCCTTTGTAATGTGCCGGCAACATTTCAATACCTGATTAACTATATCTTTAAGGACATACTAGACATATTTGTCGTCATCTATTTAGACGACATCTTAATCTATTCCCAGAATAGTTCAGATCACATTAAGCATGTCAGAACCGTACTATCCAGATTAAGACAACATCACCTATATGCCAAACCTGAGAAGTGTATTTTAAATTCAAACACTATCACCTTCCTGGGTTATGCTATTACACCACAAGGTATTAATATGGAAGACACAAAAATTTGCACTATCTTAGAATGGCCTGTTCCTACAACAAAGAAACACATACAAAGATTCATGGGTTTCGCAAACTTTTATCGAAAATGTATCAAAAATTCACAACTACTCCCATTTTATCATATCCTGACCCATCTCTTCAGTTTGTCATGGAAGTAGACGCTTCTGATCATGCCATAGGAGCTGTATTATCACAAAGAAAGTCCTTAAAACATCCTCTTCATCCTGTTGCATATTATTCCCGTGTTCTGAATGAATCAGAACTTAACTATGCAATAGGTGAAAAGGAACTCCTGGCTATAAAATCATCCTTAGAACACTGGAGACACCTCCTGGAGGGTACCAGCATTCCGATAATGATATACACAGATCCCAGGAATCTACAATTCCTGAAAACTAATAGGACTTTCATGTCAAGACAGGTACGCTGGAACCTGTATTTCAGTAGATTCAATTATTTAATCACTTACAGACCCTGTAATAAAAACCAAAAGGCTGATGTCCTGTCAAGAATCCATGAAAAACCTACTCAACCACAAAACCAACAAACCATAATACCTCTAGACCATATCATAGGTCTAACTGACTCTACCATATCATTATTCAAAAGACACCAAGATACTGATGATGAGAAACCCACATCACTATTACAATTAGGTGAGGATGGCCTCCTATATTACGAGAAGCTTGTGTACGTACCAAAAAGACCTGAGATACTTACAGCTAATGTTATAAAAAACAAGAACCTTCTGGTGGCCATCCATGACATTGGATATTAAGGAGTATATTAAATCCTGCAATATTTGTACTATATCCAAAACGATGAACCATAAGCCTTATGGAGCAATGCTTACTCTTCCCACTCCAAAAAGACCTTGGACTGATAAAGCAATTGATTATATTATTGAACTCCCTAAGTCATCTAACTGCAATACCATAATTGTTGTAGTTGATTTATTTAGTAAAATGGCACACTTTATACCCACTACTAAACTACATTCCGCCACCGAAACTGTTCAACTCCTCATACAACATAGTTTCAAACATCATGGTCTACCTCTCAGCATTATGTCTGACCGTGGGTCCCAATTCACCAGTAAATTCTGGAACAAACTCTGCAAAACCCTAAAGATACAAAAGAGATTGAGTACATCCTTCCGCCCCCAATCCAATGGACAGACAGAAAGGACCAACCAATGGTTGGAACAATATCTATGTTGTTTCACCAATGATAAACAGGATAATTGGTCA
Source organism: Bombina bombina (assembly GCF_027579735.1). Taxonomy (NCBI): domain Eukaryota; kingdom Metazoa; phylum Chordata; class Amphibia; order Anura; family Bombinatoridae; genus Bombina; species Bombina bombina. The sequence continues at coordinate 430,141,124 of NC_069504.1, read as the reverse complement.
AGTCTACTACCATATGCAGAATTTGCCTACAATAACTCAACACACACTTCAACCAAGTATTCACCTTTCTATATTAACTACGGATTCCACCCGAAGTTCCATCAAGATATATTCCAGGAAAGCTCCTGTCCTTTAGTCAATGACTTTGTTAACACCATTGCTGACTCTTTCACATCTGTTGCGGAATACATCAGAAAGACCAAGGACTACCACAAATCTTATTACGATATGAAGCGAACTCCATCTCCAATATGCAAGAATCTTCGACTACCTTACCCATCTCGTAAACTTTCTTCATTGTACATAGGTCCTTACACCATAAAAGCTATTGTTAACCGTAACGCAGTCACATTGTCTCTCCCTAAAAGTTTCAGGATACACCCGACGTTTCATGTATCCCTTCTCAAACCATACCATCCAATACGAGAGCCCGTAGCCCCTTCTCCTGACACCCTCGCTCCTCAAGATGCTGACCACGATTATGAGGTTGATTCTATCAAGGATTCTAGAATATACAAAGGAACCCTGCAGTATCTCATTCATTGGAAGGGGTATCCTGTTGATGACGATTCCTGGGAACCTGCTGCCAATGTTTCTGCACGATGTTTGGTTTCCCTATTTCATAGGTTCCATCCTGACCGACCGAAGCCCTGATCCCCTGAGTGGATCCTTGGGGGGGGAGTTCTGTCATATTTGTCATCCCTTTCATGTCATGTTCTGTCTCTTTAATTAGGAGGTGTGTTACTTTTGTGCACCTGTATAAAAATGCCTCCCACTGATCATTCAGTGCTTGTTAATTTTGTGCTCTCAACTCAATTGCTCAGCCTGAATATCTCTTATAACCTGGGTCTCTTTTGAGGGATTTAACCATACCAAATATTGTACTTCCACTTGAATTATTTCCTACTTTGTTTTCTCTGGAAGTCTGCTGACCTTATTACCTGCTAACCTACTCTTGAAATCAACATCTACCTTCTAACGATGATCGAGTGATTTTCTCTCAGCCGTTCCAGTCTGCATCCTCCCTGTCAGCTGTACTACTCACAACCGGTGACGTCACACGCCGACTCTTCAGACCGATAGCGGCTCTCACTGCAGTAACATCGTGTCACGGCTGCTCCTTCCTCCGGAATCAAAGTAAGACTTATGTAATCAAACTTGTTCTACATTATCACCTATATTACCTCCTATGCCGGTACTATAAGTTACTTAATAAGTTTATCCTCCATTTGATGCTAAATCTTAATTATCTACGCATGCAAGGTTCTAATACCAAAAGCCTAACCCATTACTTTGTATACAATCTCTTCCTAATTTTGGTGCTATGTCTATGTATTTCTGTCATCCATTGCTGCCTCCTAAATGACAATAGAGATACTTACACACAATTTTCACCAAACAATAAGGTTAGGGTTGTTGCTTTCTATATGATCCTCCATATCATATGTTCCCAGATTCCTTAAAACAACTGCGCTACCACAATTCAATACCTATTTATCTACAACAATTCAATACTGAATATTATATAGAAACATTGTTCACAATGTATATTTAATTTCTACAGTTGGATTCAAAAGTTTATTCTACCCTCTCTTTTTTAGGAACTTGAAATTACAGTTCCCTAATACCTGACAATAACCTGGCAACTATTGACTAACAGTCTCGTATAGGGTTTATTGTATAGATTCCCTATAAATTGACAAAATTTACCTTCAAAACCAAATTTGCATAGGGAATGAAGTATATGATCATAATGTACCGAATCAAATGCTTTTCAGCATCTATTGAAATGACTGCCAGGTCAGGGATATCCTCCCCCTCCCCCCGCTCCGTGTTCTCCCGTGTTTTAAAAAAGTCCACAAGCAGTAATATCTCTCTTATCTTTGCTGACGAGTTCTGTTTGTGTAGGAACCCTGCTTGATCCATGTGTATAATAGTAGTTAATATAAGTTGTAACCTATTTGCTAAAACAGAGGTCAAAATCTTATAGTCTGTGTTCAAGAGAGCTATAGGTCTATAAGACTCTTTCAGACTGAGATTTTCCCCTGCTTAGGTATTAGGGTTGTATTTGAGGCTGAAAAGGAAGAGGGAATTGAAAGACCATCAATATACATGGCATTATATAGTTTGCAAAGATTCAAAACTATTACTGGCGAGAGGATTTTGTAGAATTCATTAGGCAATGCATCCGGGCCTGGTGCCTTATGCACTGCAAGTTTAGCTATGGCTCTCTCAATTTCAAACTCACAAATAGGAGCATTTAAGCCTTCCCTATCTTCTGACGTGATAGTTGGAAATGTTAAATTGCTCCAGAATTGCTCAGATTGAATCTTATCTGATTTTTTGAAGGAGTATAGTTCTTGATAATATTTTGTAAGGAGCACCGAAATCTCCTCTGTCATAGTTAATGTTTTCCCTTCATTCTGGAGTGATTCAATCACCGCCGGCCCTTTTGCTCCCTTTACTAACTTGGCCAAGAGTTTTCCTGATTTATTCCCAAATCCGTGGAATTTGGCTTGGACTTTTAGATCTTTCTGAGTTGCTTGATGGATTAAATATGTATCTCTCTCATTTTTAGATCTTATCTATTTTAACCAATTTGCCCGTGTTTTCCCTAGCAAATATTGGTTATAAGAGTTAGACAGTGACCCAAGCACTTATTTTTCTCTTGCTTTAAATTTTTTTTACTATATTGGAGCTATATGATATTATTTCTCCTCTTAAAACTGCTTTCACAGCCTCCCAGAATACCACGGGACGATCACAATATTCATAATTATGTTCTGCATATTCCTCAAATTTGGATTTGAGCCAATTTTTAAATTTTAAATCTTTTGATAAATAGGTAGGAAAAAAAACCGAGCCTGTTTAGTCCTCATTACATTTTCCTGGATTTGGAGAACAATAGGGCCATGATCAGAAAGGCAATTGGGTAAAATTTCTGCCTTTACTTTTAATTTAAGGAGCCTATCGTCCATAAGAAATAAGTCAATTCTGGAGAGTGACTTGTGGGTCCTGGAAAGACATGTATAGTCTCTTACATCTGAATGTTGCAATCTCCATATATCTTTTACTGCCAGATTCTGAGTAATTTTTTTAATGATCTTGGTTTCCAATTTGTCCCTTTAATTTTTCATTTGCTTCTAAGCTGATCTTAACCTATCTAGTGGGTATTGTGGGGCCATGATAAAATCTCCTCTGCAGATCAAATATCCTTCCTGGAAGAACATAATTTTAGCTTGTAAGGAATCCCAAAATATTGGGTCTAACACATTGGGTGCATATATATTAGAGAGTGTGTATGTGGTTTATGCCACCTTCATTTTCAACATGATGTATCTTCCCTCTGGATCCACACTAGTATTCAAAATCTCCAGACCATTGGCCATAATCTTTTTCCCTAATAAAATAGCAACCCCTCTTTTTCTATCTAGACTTGGGGAGGCATATACATCCTTTACCCAGGATGTCTTTAGTTTCAAAACTTCCTCAATTTTCAGGTTTGTTTCCTGAAGGAATGCTACATCAGTCTTTATCTTTTTTAGTTGGTTTAATATTGCTTTTCTTTTAATAGGGGATGTAAGGCCCCCTATATTCCAAGAAACAAATTTAATACTGTCTACCCCTCCCATACTTCTAAATTAAACCGAAACACTCACACAGAAAGGAGGGGGAGAGAAGAGAGGAGGAAAAGAAGAAAAAAAAAGGGGGGGGGGTGGAGGGGGGGGGAAGAGGTGGTACAAAATTGTACCCATAACCCTTAACCTGCCATGAAAAGACTCCCATCAACAAAAAATTCTGATTTCAGTGACCAGTAGAAGAAATAAATCGACCATTCAGAGAGGTTTAATTTGGCCAAAAGTTCGCTTGTATCTTTAGCGGAATCAGCAAAATATATTTCATCCTTAATCCAAACTTTAAGTCTCGCAGGGTAGATTAAAGTGGCTTGAATACCTAAATTGATAAGTTTAGTGCATATTGGGGAAACCTCCATCCTCTTTGTTGCTGTCTCCGCTGAGAAATCCTGAAACAAGAGAATGTTGGAGTTCCCCAGGGCAACAGGCTGACTTTTACGATAATATTGAAAAATAGTAATTTTGTCCTGGAAGTTCAATACCTTAGCTATGATTGGTCTAGGCGTGGCGTTCCCTCTAGTATCCGTATAGGGTCTACCTAGTCTATGTGCTCTTTCAATAATAATTTTGGGATATGTTTGTGGAATTTTAAGGAGCTGAACTAGTGTTTCAGAGATAAATTTGTTCAATTCTTCATATTGCTTATCCTCTGGCACCCCTATAATTCTAAAATTGTTCCTTCTGGAATGATTTTCTAGTTCTTCTAATTTAAGCTGGATTTTTTTCCAGTGTTGAATCAGTGGCTTTAGATTTTAAACTGTTTGTTGTGTTAAGATCTTCTAAATCCGAAACTCTTTGTTCCACTTCCTGCACCCTGTTGGAAAATTGTCTAAGTTCTTGAGTAAGAGATACAATGTCTTGCTTGATCTCTAATTTAAGAGTATCAAACTTAGGAGCCAGGGCCTCTGAGATACAGCTTGGGTGTTTAGTAACTCAGCAGAATGTAAAGGGTTACTAGAGTGAATATCTGCAGAGGTATCTATTGTATTTTTTGTTTTTCTGTTTGTTCGCCATGCTTGGAGAAGGGGTTTTGCCGTGAATATTAAGGAATTTATCCATGTGCCATGAACCAGTGTGGTGCTAAAAAAGTGATTTCCTAATGACTCGTAAAGAAGTGAAAAGGAAAGGGAACAGAGAAGAGAAGAAAAAAAAAAAAGGGATATTAGGTGAAGTGATTACGTGATTAAAAGTGACTTATAGTTAGCAGTGCGTAAAAAAAAAAAAAAGATGGAAAAAGAAGTGATATTAGGTGAGGTGATTACGTGATTAAAAGTGACTTATAATTAGCAGTGCATGAAAAAAAAAAATTTAAGTAGTGAAGTTAATTTAAGACCCCTATCTCCTCCCAGGACCCAACATTTTAGACAGATTATATATAAATAAAAAAAAAGAGAGGAGGGGAAAAAAGAGGAAAAAATTCTTCCCCTCTCCTCTTCTTCTATCCCTCTCTACCTGTTTTGAGTATACACTGGATACAATTAACCTATTCTCTAATCCGCCTTTGACTAGCAACCAAGCTTGTACTTACTTGTGGCCTATTAAGTAGGAATAGATTCACCTTTCACTATCGTTCTGATTTAATTATATACCTATCTCACTACTTAGGTTAATCAGTGAAGTTATATTCAAAGAAAAAAGAGCGTTTAACACATGCCTCTTATAATACAATAATACTTCTTAGTGTCCCCCCAATGAGTGTGTTTATAAAAAAAAACAACAACAACTGGGTGTCATGTACTAAGCAGAGATAGACCTTCTCCCTGTTTTCTTGTATCTTCTATTGAAAATATGAGTTAAAATTCTTTTTAGTAAAAGTACTTAGAACTAAATCAACTATACTGCTATATTAGTTGATTCTATTTTGTTAGGTTTGATTCTATATCATTTCAAGGTAACAATATATGTGCTACTGAGCTAAACACACTACTCCCTATATGCTAAAGTTCACCAATTGGCTAAGACAAAGATTAATGAATCAATACAGCCATACTGGAAACATCATCAAACACTCTCCGTTAACTTAGACAGAACCACCAATTCAGAGGTGTTTAAATAATACTGAAATGACCATAGAGGGTCCTTAATTCTATACCTCCTCCCCCAACCCCACTTTGTAACAAAAGGTTTGAAGGGTTTTCAGCCCTTAACAAAATGTAATGTTGTTCAGTTACGATTTTGTGTAAACAACCCTTGATATAACTTAACAATTCAAAGAGTATATTCTACAATTTAAACTAAGTGAACAAGTTAGTGTTGAAAAAAAGAAAAAGAAGTTAGTAATTCAAACATTCATGTATAATGAAATTGGTTAGAATAAATCTGAGGCCACAGTGAATTTATAGGCTATAATGAGCATAGAGGTTTTTACATAAATGCTACAACCACCCAGATAATACTCTACCATAGATTTTTAGGATAGTTTAGAAAGAGTCTCAAAAAAAAAAGGGATTACCAGAATTATAGAACTAATTGTTTTATATATCCTAGCCCTTTCTCCTTTATTTGAGTGTATTTTAGGTATATATAGCAAGATTATGCTGGATCTGACCAATATAGATGGTGTGTTTCTAAAACTAGAATCCCTATAACCTACTTACAAAGTGTTTTTTTAGACAATTAAGGTATTTATAAGAAAGGTAGCGAGTGAAAATACAACTACCTGTAACGCTCAATAATGCTAATTCTATAAAACTGAATAAAAAAAAAAGTTTCTTCTTTTTTTTTTAATTATATATCCATCAAGCTAATGCCCCTGAACCTGCTTACAAGGCACCTTTTAAACAAACAAAGTTAAGTCATCAAAAGATCATAAGAACAAAGCTGGACATAGGGATTTATAATATTACCCCCTTACAACTTACAACTATACGTTTCTAGTCCAATTGTCTTGTTCTCCCGTTACACCTGCTATAGAGGAGTTTAAACCACTTTTAATTATACAAATTGACTAGCGGGGTGAACCAGGGAAAATCCAACTCTGCAGCAATCAGCTCAGTAAAGCAGAGAACATTATTACTCCACAGCCGGCCAAACGGTAAAATCAGTCTGTGTCAGTGAATGGAACACCGGTAAAAACCTAAGTATGTTACCGTCTCTTATGGCATCCGATACCAAGTATGGACTGGAAAGCCTCTCTCCATATCAACCCCCCTCACGCAGCACCGGTGTGAGGGGGGTTCAGGCAGACAAGCCGAGCTGTTAGTTACCGCTGGGATTCCGTCACACCGGCTCTGTGTACACAGCAAAAGGAAGAAACGCCGGCACTGCAGGAACAGCCCTGCAACCACTCTCAGATCCTACCCCTCACGCAGCACTGTGGGAGGGGGCTACAGGTGCAGGATGATACAGCTCCAAGGGTCTCGAGGAAAAAAACTTCTACTGCCTGTTGACCAGAAATGCCAAGACCTACACAGAGCTGGTGATACAGTAGAGAGCCGTATCTCCCAATTTAGTTTGACAAACACAGCAGGGCAGCCGGATAGCGTGGCAAGCCAGTGTCCAGAGTAAGTCAAAGGTGGAGGGCCCCTCTATAACATAAGCAGTTCTGAGTTTTAGATCCGCACTTCATCAAGTGGACTTCCTCCGCAATTCAGGCAGGATAGCAAGGGAGAGCTGTTAAGGCAGAGACAACACCTGCCACACACTATACCTGTGGGAGGAAGGTGTGCAGTATGTTCGTTACATTCGGCATACAAACTCTCCACCTCTGTCCCCTTTGTTCTATTAGGTTAAGTTGTAATACTATTTCAGATAGGAGTGAGTCCTTTCAGAAAGCAGCAGCGTACAACCCAAGTGTGTTGTTATAGCACTATGGAAGTTCCAGTAGCGGTAGATTTGAGCTTCCAAGCCACCCCTGGTCTAAGGGTTTGGGCGAGATTCTCTCGCCAACAACTTGAAGGAAGGTAGAGCAGAGCAGGTGCAACACGTGACCACACACCTGAATTCCTCCTCCGGAACTCCAGGACATATCATTGAGCATGCCAGAGCATGACATTTTAAGCAACTTTGTAATTTACTCCTATTCTCTGAGGTTCTTCATTAACTTGTTATCTTTATTTGAAATGCAAGAATGTAAGTTTTGATTCTGGGACATTTTTGGTGATTAACTTGGGTTTTCTAAAATGCAAGAATGCCTAAAGAAATGAAATAAGTGGTCATTTTTAAAAAGGAAAGATAGAAGCTAAACACATATTAAAAAATATTTCTTGCTATAGCCTTACAAATAACAACAGAGTCAAGTGTAGATCTCAATTTTTTTTATTTAATGAGATTTTATTAAACATGTGTCTCATCAACTTTACATTGAACAATTGCAACATTTGCCAAAATGAATCACTTTCAATCAATGGCTTTACAATTATATACAATATCATTCCTTGAAACGACAATATTTGCTCAACAGTAATCCAAAATATATCAGCTTTTGGATTATAAATAATAATGTAAAGTAAAGAAAAACACAAATAAAAACTGTATGTTGCACAATCAAACTTCTTGCCCAAAAAAACGCTGGATATAGACTGCTCGAGGTTGGACTCCCAGAGCATCATGCTCCAGGAATGGGTCGATGTAATGACCATACTCATTGTCCAAGCTCTCCATATCTATATCCGGGATTTTTAGGGCAATATTATGCAATATACAGCAAACCATAAAAATTAAGGAGACTTTGGAGGGGGCGTACTGAAGAACACCACCAGAGTAGTGATGTCGCGAATAGTTCGCTGGGAACTATTTGCCGGCGAACTATTCGCGACATCACTACTCTGGTGGTGTTCTTCAGTACGCCCCCTCCAAAGTCTCCTTATGCGATGTTCGATCCGCCCCCTATTCGTCATCATTGAGTAAACTTTGACCCTCTACCTCACAGTCAGCAGACACATTACAGCCAATCAGCGGCAGACACTCCCTCCCAGACCCTCCCACCTCCTGGACAGCATCCATTTTAGATTAATTTGGAAGCTGCATTCTTAGTGAGAGGAGGGACAGTGTAGCTGCTGCTGATTTAATAGGGAAATTGATAGCTAGGCTAGTGAATTCAGTGTCCACTACAGTCCTGAAGGACTCATCTGATCTCTGCTGTAAGGACAGCACCCCAAAAAGCCCTTTTTAGGGCTAGAACATCAGTCTGTTTTTTTTCCCTGTGTAATCTAATTGCAGTTGCCTGCCTGCCAAGCCACTTGCCCAGTGCCACCACTCATATCTGGTGTAACAGTAGAGTAAATTATTTAAAAAAAAAACTTTTTTGACTGTGAAACATCAGTCTGCTAGTGTAATCTAATTGCAGTTGCCTGCCTGCCAGCGTGTGTGCCAGGCCCACTTGCCCAGTGCCACCACTCATATCTGGTGTAACAATAGTGTAAATTTAAAAAAAAAAAACTTTTTTGACTGTGAAACATCAGTCTGCTAGTGTAATCTAATTGCAGTTGCCTGCCTGCCAGCGTGTGTGCCAGGCCCACTTGCCCAGTGCCACCACTCATATCTGGTGTAACAGTAGTGTAAATTTAAAAAAAAACAACTTTTTTGACTGTGAAACATCAGTCTGCTAGTGTAATCTAATTGCAGTTGCCTGCCTGCCAGCGTGTGTGCCAGGCTCACAGCGTATACTGTGCCCACTTGCCCAGTGCCACCACTCATATCTGGTGTAACAGTAGTATAAATTAAAAAAAAAAACCTTTTTGACTGTGAAAAATTAGTCTGCTAGTGTAATCTAATTGCAGTTGCCTGCCTGCCAGCGTGTGTGCCAGGCTCACAGCGTATACTGTGCCCACTTGCCCAGTGCCACCACTCATATCTGGTGTAACAGTAGTGTAAATTAAAAAAAAAAAAACTTTTTTGACTGTGAAACATCAGTCTGCTTGTGTAATCTAATTGCAGTTGCCTGCCAGCATGTGTGCCAGGCCCACTTGCCCAGTGCCACCACTCATATCTGGTGTAACAGTAGTGTAAATTTAAAAAAAAAACTTTTTTGACTGTGAAACATCAGTCTGCTTGTGTAATCTAATTGCAGTTGCCTGCCAGCGTGTGTGCCAGGCCCACTTGCCCAGTGCCACCACTCATATCTTGTTATAGTAGTGTAAGTGTACATTTAAAAAAAAAAAACTTTTTGGACTGTGAAACATCAGTCTGCTTTCTTTCATGAGCTAGTGACATATGGGATATACAATCCTACCAGGAGGGGCAAAGTTTCCCAAACCTCAAAATGCCTATAAATACACCCCTCACCACACCCACAATTCAGTTTTACAAACTTTGCCTCCTATGGAGGTGGTGAAGTAAGTTTTTTGCTAAGATTTCTACGTTGATATGCGCTTCTCAGCATTGTTGAAGCGCGATTCCTCTCAGAGTACAGCGAATGTCAGAGGGACGTGAAGGGAGTATCACCTATTGAATACGTTGATTTCCCTAACGGGGGTCTTTTTCATGGGTTCTCTGTTATCGGTCGTAGAGATTCATCTCCTACCTCCCTTTTCAGATCGACGATATACTCTCAAATTTACCATTACCTCTACTTAAGATCTGTTTTAGTACTGGTTTGGCTATCTGCTATATGTGGATGGGTGTCTTTTGGTAAGTATGTTTTTATTACTTAAGACACTCTCAGCTATGGTTTGGCACTTTATGCAAATTATATAAAGTTCTAAATATATGTATTGTACTTATATTTGCCATGAGTCAGGTTCATGTATTACCTTCTGCAGACTGTCAGTTTCATATTTGGGAATATAAACACTTTAAGAAATTTGTTTCTTACCTGGGGTTTAGTCTTTTTCAATTTTGACTACTTTTTCATTTGCGGGTATTAGGCCCGCGGGTGCGTCAAATGTTAGACTTAACTGCGTCATTTTTGGCGCAAACTTTTTTGGCGCGGGAAATTACGTTTTTGACGCAACTTCGTCATTTCCGGCGTCATACGTGACGTTGAGACCTTTCACACGGCGGCGTCATTAGTGACGCAAGTGTGTCATTTCCGGTAATTTTTGGCACCAAAAAAGTTTACGTTACGTTGTGCGTCATACTTGACGCCAAATTTTTTTCATTATTTCAATACCCCATTCATGTTTGCCTCCTGCTTTCTTCTCTGTCAAAAGGCCTATGCTTTTGCATTTTTTCCCATTCCTGAAACTGTCATTTAAGGAAATAGATAATTTTGCTTTATATGTTGTTTTTTCTTTTACATTGAGCAAGATGTCCCAATCCAATCCTGTCTCTGACATCGGTTCTACCAAAGCTAAGTGCATTTGTTGCAAAATTGTAGAAATTATTCCACCGAATGTCATTTGTAATAGTTGTCATGATAAACTTTTACATGCAGATAGTGTTTCTATCAGTAATAGTACATTGCCAGTTGCAGTTCCTTCAACTTCTAATGTGCATGATATACCTGTAAATTTTAAAGAATTTGTTTCTCAATCTATTATGAAGGCTTTGTCTGCATTTCCACCTTCTAATAAACGTAAAAGGTCTTTTAAAACTTCTCATTTAGCTGATGAAATTTCAAATGACCAACAACATAATAATTCATCCTCTTCTGCTGAGGATCTATCTGAAACAGAAGATCCTTCCTCAGATATTGACACTGACAAATCTACTTATTTATTTAAAATAGAGTATATGCGTTCTTTATTAAAAGAAGTGTTAATTACTTTGGATATTGAGGTAACCAGTCCTATTGACGTTCAGTCTAATAAACATTTAAATGCTGTTTTTAAACCTCCTGTGGTTTTCCCATTCCTGAGGCTATTTCTGATATGATTTCTAGGGAATGGAATAAGCCTGGTACTTCCTTTGTTCCTTCTTCAAGGTTTAAGAGATTGTATCCTTTACCAGCAAAATCTATAGAGTTTTGGGAAAAGATCCCCAAAGTTGATGGGGCTATTTCTACTCTTGCTAAACGTACCACTATTCCTATGGAAGATAGCACTTCCTTTAAGGATCCTTTAGATAGGAAGCTTGAATCTTATCTAAGGAAGGCCTATTTATATTCAGGTCATCTTCTCAGACCTGCTATTTCTTTGGGTGATGTTGCGGCTGCATCAACTTTCTGGTTGGAAAATTTAGCGCAACATGAATTGGATTCTGACATATCTAGCATTGTTCGCTTACTGCAACATGCTAATCATTTTATTTGTGATGCCATTTTTGATATTATCAAAATTGATGTTAGATCCATGTCTTTAGCTGTATTAGCTAGAAGAGCTTTGTGGCTTAAATCTTGGAATGCTGATATGACATCTAAATCTAGATTACTATCTCTTTCTTTCCAAGGTAATAATTTATTTGGTTCTCAGTTGGATTCTATTATTTCAACTATCACTGGAGGAAAAGGAGTTTTTTTGCCTCAGGATAAAAAACCTAAGGGTAAATCTAAGGCTTCTAACCGTTTTCGTTCCTTTCGTCAGAATAAGGAACAAAAACTCAATCCTCCTCCCAAGGAATCTGCTTCCAGTTGGAAGCCTTCCTCAAATTGGAATAAATCCAAGCCATTTAGGAAACCAAAGTCTGCCCCTAAGTCTGCATAAAGGTGCGGCCCTCATTCCAGCTCAGCTGGTAGGGGGCAGATTAAGGTTTTTCAAGGATTTTTGGATAAAATCTGTCCAAAATCATTGGATTCAGAGCATTGTCTCTCAAGGGTATCGAATAGGATTCAAAGTAAGACCACCTGTGAGAAGATTTTTTCTCTCACGCATTCCTGTAAGTCCAGTAAAAGCTCAGGCTTTTCTGAAGTGTGTTTCAGACCTGGAGTCTTCAGGGGTAATCATGCCAGTTCCTCTTCAGGAACAAGGTTTGGGGTTTTATTCAAACCTATTCATTGTACCAAAGAAAGAAAATTTGTTCAGACCAGTTCTGGATCTGAAAATTTTGAATCGTTATGTAAGAGTACCAACTTTCAAGATGGTGACTATAAGGACTATTCTGCCTTTTGTTCAGCAAGGACATTATATGTTCACAATAGACTTGCAGGATGCATACCTTCATATTCCGATTCATCCAGAACACTATCAGTTTCTGAGATTCTCTTTTCTAGACAAGCATTACCAATTTGTTGCTCTTCCATTTGGCCTAGCAACAGCTCCAAGAACCTTTTCAAAGGTTCTGGGTGCCCTACTATCTGTAATCAGAGAACAGGGTATTGCGGTGTTTCCTTATTTGGACGATATCTTGGTACTAGCTCAGTCTTTACATACTGCAGAATCTCACACGAATCAACTAGTGTTGTTTCTTCGGAAACATGGTTGGAGGATCAATTTACCAAAAAGTTTCTTGATTCCTCAGACAAGGGTCACCTTTTTAAGTTTCCAGATAGATTCAGTGTCCATGACTCTGTCTCTAACAGACAAGAGATGTTTAAAATTGGTTGCAGCCTGCCGGCGCCTTCAGTCTCAGTCATTGCCTTCAGTGGCTATGTGCATGGAAGTTTTAGGTCTCATGACTGCAGCATTGGACGCAATCCCCTTTGCTCGTTTTCACATGAGACCTCTACAGCTTTGTATGCTGAATCAATGGTTCAGGGATTATACAAAGATATCACAATTAATATCCTTGAATCCCAATGTACGACACTCTCTGACATGGTGGATAGATCACCATCGTTTGGTTCAAGGGGCTTCTTTTGTTCGCCCAACCTGGACTGTGATCACAACAGATGCGAGTCTTTCAGGTTGGGGAGCCGTTTGGGGGTCTCTGACAGCACAAGGGGTTTGGAAATCTCAAGAGGCGAGATTACCAATAAATATTTTAGAACTCCGTGCAATTCTCAGGGCTCTTCAGTTCTGGCCTCTACTAAAGAGAGAACCGTTCATTTGTTTTCAGACAGACAATATCACAACTGTGGCTTATGTCAATCATCAGGGTGGGACTCACAGTCCCCAAGCTATGAAAGAAGTATCTCAGATACTTGCTTGGGCAGAATCCAGCTCCTGTCTAATCTCTGCGGTGCATATCCCAGGTGTAGACAATTGGGAGGCGGATTATCTCAGCCACCAGACTTTACATCCAGGGGAGTGGTCTCTCCATCCAGATGTGTTTTCTCAGATTGTTCAGATGTGGGGGCTTCCAGAGATAGATCTCATGGCCTCTCATCTAAACAAGAAACTTCCCAGATACCTGTCCAGGTCCAGGGATGTTCAGGCGGAAGCAGTGGATGCGCTGACACTTCCTTGGTGTTATCAACCTGCTTACATCTTCCCGCCTCTAGTTCTTCTTCCAAGAGTGATTTCCAAAATCATCATGGAACAGTCTTTTGTGTTGCTGGTGGATCCAGCATGGCCACACAGGTTTTGGTATGCGGATCTGGTTCGGATGTCCAGTTGCCCGCCTTGGCCACTTCCGTTACGGCCGGACCTACTATCTCAAGGTCCGTTTTTCCATCAGGATCTCAAATCATTAAATTTGAAGGTATGGAAATTGAACGCTTAGTTCTAAGTCATAGAGGTTTCTCTGATTCAGTAATTAATACTATGTTACAAGCTCGTAAATCTGTCTCTAGGAAGATTTATTATAGAGTTTGGAAGACTTACATTTCATGGAGTTCTTCTCATAAATTCTCCTGGCATTCTTTTAGAATTCCTAGAATTTTGCAGTTTCTTCAGGATGGTCTGAATAAGGGTTTGTCTGCAAGTTCCTTGAAAGGACACATCTCCGCTCTTTCATTTTTATTTCACAGAAAAATTGCTATACTTCCTGATATACACTGTTTTGTACAGGCTTTAGTTCGTATTAAGCCTGTCATTAAGTCAATTTCTCCTCCTTGGAGTCTTAATTTGGTTCTGAGGGCTTTACAGGCTCCTCCATTTGAACCTATGCATTCTTTGGACATTAAACTACTTTCCTGGAAAGTGGTGTTCCTTTTGGCTATCTCTTCTGCTAGAAGAGTTTCTGAGCTTTTCTGATTTTTCATCAGGATAAGGCAGTTTTGCAGACCTCTTTTCAATTTTTACCTAAGGTTGTGAATTCTAACAACATTAGTAGAGAAATTGTTGTTCCTTCTTTATGTCCTAATCCTAAGAATTCTTTGGAGAGATCCTTACATTCTTTGGATGTGGTAAGAGCTTTGAAATATTATGTGGAAGCTACTAAAAATTTCAGAAAGACTTCTAGTCTATTTGTTTTATTTTCTGGTCCTAGGAAAGGTCAGAAAGCTTCTGCTGTTTCCTTGGCTTCTTGGTTGAAACTTTTGATTCATCAAGCTTATTTGGAGTCGGGTCAAACCCCGCCTCAGAGAATTACAGCTCATTCTACTAGATCAGTCTCTACTTCATGGGCTTTTAAGAATGAAGCTTCAGTCGATCAGATTTGCAAAGCAGCCACTTGGTCCTCTTTGCATACATTTACTAAATTCTACCATTTTTATGTATTTGCTTCTTCGGAAGCAGTTTTTGGTAGAAAAGTTCTTCAGGCAGCTGTTTCAGTTTGATTCTTCTGCTTTTTGATTTAAGTTTTTTTCTTTCAAAAGTGAAAATAAACTTATTTTTGGGTTGTTGATTATTTTCTCTGCGGAATATGGCTGTTTTTGCTTTAGTCCCTCCCTCTCTAGTGACTCTTGAGTGGAAGACTCCACATCTTGGGTATTGATATCCCATATGTAACTAGCTCATGGACTCTTGCCAATTACATGAAAGAAAACATAATTTACGTAACAACTTACCTGATGAATTCATTTCTTTCATATTGGCAAGAGTCCATGAGGCCCACCCTTTTTTATGGTGGTTATGATTTTTTGTATAAAGCACAATTATTTCCAAATTTCCTTTGTTGATGCTTTCTACTCCTTTCTTTATCACCCCACTGCTTGGCTATTCGTTAAACTGAATTGTGGGTGTGGTGAGGGGTGTATTTATAGGCATTTTGAGGTTTGGGAAACTTTGCCCCTCCTGGTAGGATTGTATATCCCATATGTCACTAGCTCATGGACTCTTGCCAATATGAAAGAAATGAATTTATCAGGTAAGTTCTTACATAAATTATGTTTTTTGTGTCAGGCTCACAGAGTATACTGTGCCCACTTGCCCAGTGGCATCACTCATATCTTGTTTAATAGTAGTGTAAATGTACATTTAAAAAAAAAAACTTTTTGGACTGTGAAACATTAGTCTGCTTTTTTGTGTCAGGCTCACAGCATATACTGTGCCCACTTGCCCAGTGGCACCACTCATATCTTGTTTAATAGTAGTGTAAGTATACATTTAAAAAAAAAACAACTTTTTGGACTGTGAAACATCAGTCTGCTTTTTTGTGTCAGGCTCACAGCGTATACTGTGCCCACTTGCCCAGTGCCACCACGCATATCTTGTTTAATAGTAGTGTAAGTGTACATTTAAAAAAATTTAATTTCTTTCATATTGGCAAGAGTCCATGAGGCCCACCCTTTTTTATGGTGGTTATGATTTTTTGTATAAAGCACAATTATTTCCAATTTTCCTTTGTTGATGCTTTCTACTCCTTTCTTTATCACCCCACTGCTTGGCTATTCGTTAAACTGAATTGTGGGTGTGGTGAGGGGTGTATTTATAGGCATTTTGAGGTTTGGGAAACTTTGCCCCTCCTGGTAGGATTGTATATCCCATATGTCACTAGCTCATGGACTCTTGCCAATATGAAAGAAATTAATTTATCAGGTAAGTTCTTACATATATTATGTTTTTTGTGTCAGGCTCACAGAGTATACTGTGCCCACCTGCCCAGTGGCATCACTCATATCTTGTTTAATAGTAGTGTAAGTGTACATTTAAAAAAAAAAAGTTTTTGGACTGTGAAAAATCAGTCTGCTTTTTTGTGTCAGGCTCACAGTGTATACTGTGCCCACTTGCCTAGTGCCACCACTCATATCTTGTTTAATAGTAGTGTAAGTGTACATTTAACAAAAAAAAAAAACTTTTTGGACTGTGAAACATCAGTCTGCTTTTTTGTGTCAGGCTCACAGAGTATGCTGTGCCCACTTGCCCAGTGGCACCACTCATATCTTGTTTAATAGTAGTGTAAGTGTACATTTAAAAAAAAAAAAGTTTTTGGACTGTGAAACATCAGTCTGCTTTTTTGTGTCAGGCTCACAGCGTATACTGTGCCCACTTGCCCAGTGCCACCACTCATATCTTGTTTAATAGTAGTGTAAATGTACATTTAAAAAAAAAACTTTTTGGACTGTGAAACCTCAGTCTGCTTTTTTGTGTCAGGCTCACAGCATATACTGTGCCCACTTGCCCAGTGGCACCACTCATATCTTGTTTAATAGTAGTGTAAGTGTACATTTAAAAAAAAAAAAACTTTTTGGACTGTGAAACATCAGTCTGCTTTTTTGTGTCAGGCTCACAGCGTATACTGTGCCCACTTGCCCAGTGGCACCACTCATATCTTGTTTAATAGTAGTATAAGTGTACATTTAAAAAAAAATGACAGGCAGAGGCAGGCCACCCCGCAGGTGCCGTCGTGGTGCTGTGATTCCCTTTGGCCCTAGAATAATGCCCAGTGTTCAGAGGCCACGTACCATGAACTCGAAAAGTTCTGAGGACATAATTGACTTTTTAACACAGGACACCCAATCTTCTATAGCTTCCGCTCCGAACCTTGACGCAACATCCTCCTCCAGCTTATCTTCGGGCAGCACCTCTCAAGTTACCACTCGCCCGCCTGCCGCCACCACCAACACTAGCACCACAGCCGCTTCACTTGATCTGTCAGAGGAGTTATTTACTCATCAGTTGGAAGAAATGAGTGATGCGCAACCATTATTGCCAGAGGATGTAGATAACAGGGATATGTCTCAGTCAGGCAGCATTACACACATGGACGTACGGTGTGATGATGATGATGTTGTACCCGCTGCGGGAGTTTGGTCTGTCACTGTGAAGCGGGCGTAACCTTTACACTACCTGATCGATACAACATCATACCTGATGTTTTAAAGCACGTTATTCCAAACAATTTAGGAATGTTAGGTGATTTATGCCCTTTATGGATTAAAACCAGACTCTGCATCAACTATGTAATTTTCCATGGGAGTTTTGCCATGGATCCCCCTCCGGCACGCCACAGTCCAGGTGTTAGTCCCCTTGAAACAACTTTCCCATCACTATTGTGGCCAGAAAGAGTCCCTGTGGGTTTTAAAATTCGCCTGCCCATTGAAGTCAATGGGGTTTCGCCTGGTTCGCGAACTTTTGCGGGAGTTCGCGTTTGCAGTTCACAAACCCAAATTTTTAGGTTTGCGACATAACTACACCAGAGATGTCCAAGCAGCGGAAACGGCTCTTCAGCATGCCAAAGGTGCGCTCAATCATGGATCTTGTTGCAATGTGTGCATGGTTTTGGATGGGTGTGAACAGCCACGGAAGACACTGATATCCAGAATCACCTGCATAAACAAAATAGGTCATTGACATTAGCAATCAGAATGAATAAAATATATCATATACATATGTTAGAGTATCTAAGAGATATTTACCTATCAGGATTCCCTCTAGCATTTGGCCCTCCTGGAAGCGTTGGTATACGGCCGAATTCCGGAGGACGAAGGAATCATGATTGCAGCAAGGGAGTCCAGATCGAACACTCATCACTCTCAACATGGCGTCACAGATAACCTGGATATTCAGCGAGTGGTTGAATTTCCTATCCCAGTAGGGCTCCTCTTGACCACTGGGAGGCTGCACCAAGACGTGGGTGCAGTCTATGGCCCCCAATATCCTTGGCAATCTAGCTCTAAGGTAGAACTGGAGCTTGACAGCATGATACTCCTCCGGTGTATTTGGGAAGTGTATATGATGGACTAGGCGTTGGTGCAAAGCATCCAGGACAACCTTCAGATGACGTGAGAAGGTTGTCTGGCAGATACCAATGCCTAGACCTGTCACAGCCTGGAATGACCCAGTTGCCAAGAAATAGAGGACAGCGAGCAATTTTACCATCCCAGGGATTGCCCTAGTTCTTCTAGTGAGTGGCTCGAAAGAGTCCGCGATCTCAACATAGAGCCTCTCAATAGAGGCCATATCCAGTCGAAATCGACGGACCACCTCTCGGTCACTGAGGGCATGGAGCCCAATCCTTGGGTAGAAAACCCTTGGCACTCGCTGGCGTCGTGCCCTGCATCTCCTTAATAAAATAACAAAATTCACAACATTGAGGATGTCCATCCTCAAAGCAACATCAAATAATAATAATGAAATGCAGTGATTGAAGAGCCCCTTTTATAACGCCTAGTTTCACAGATGTGAACGTTTTCAGTAAATGAATAAATGATGCGTCAATCATTACCTAACAAATGACTTGCACATTTTGATTACTATCACGTCATTTTACGCGCAATTAAATTGACTATTCAAAAAAACGTATTTGTGTTTTTTCTTGCGTCCTTTGACGAGCACAATGGGATGTCCATAAAAATATCCAATTAAGCCATCCAGGTGTGTTTATCAGCTGTAAGAAATGCAGGTGTCTTTGTGCAATTAACAAAATTAATTATGAAAAACACATGAGTATTTGGCTCTAGTTTCAATGTTATTTCAGATTTTTCTGTTTGGATGGCAGCATTCTGAAGGTTAAAAAGGTCAGTGATTACTGTGTTTTTAAGATTAAATATTAAAGTGTTGTATTAACATTTGCAATCCTAAGTAACAAAACAAATGCAATGTCGAACATTATGATGTGAAATATTGTTTGATATCCTTTATGTGATTCCTAATACCATTTACAAATCATTTCAATGTATTTTGAAAGCACAAAGTTAAACAGTGACATAAATTCAGCAAAGCCAAATTTATAAGGGCATTTTAGCTACAAAAAGGGATCCTAGCAACTGAATGAAAACCGTGACATTATTATAAAAGTAATACGTGAATTACCTTTTAAGCCTCCATGATGCTGCCATCCAAACATAAAATCAGAGTTCACACACAAGCAGGGCTACACATGCACACACATAGACAGATAGGCACACATACGCAAGGACAGACACACACAAGCAGGGCTACACATGCACATACATAGACAGAGATAGGCACACATACGCAAGGACAGACACACACAAGCAGGGCTACACATGCACACACATAGACAGAGATAGGCACACATACGCAAGGACAGACACACACAAGCAGGCTACACATGCACACACATAGACAGAGATAGGCACACATACGCAAGGACAGACACACACAAGCAGGGCTATACATGCACACACATAGACAGAGATAGGCACACATACGCAAGGACAGATACACACAAGCAGGGCTACACATGCACACACATAGACAGAGATAGGCACACATACGCAAGGACAGACACACACAAGCAGGGCTACACATGCACACACATAGACAGAGATAGGCACACATACGCAAGGACAGACACACACAAGCAGGGCTAGTCTACATATGCACACACATAGAGAGATCCTTTCACAAGGAGTAATTCCAGACAGGGCTCCACTTCACTTCTACATTTCTTCTATAATATTGTATAAATATAATTCATTATAGTATGGATTTATATTTTATTAGGGATATAGCAAATAGGAAAACAAATTGAAATAATTGCAATTAAACTCTTTGGCTGTCATAGGAATCTAAAACAAAGCATTCCCTGGACTTGTTTTTCTGCCCCCAGAGGTCAGACTCAGAGTTAAAAAAATGTCTTACAGCAGGACACAGGGAACGGCTAGTGAAAGATGACCCCGCTGTAAGAGAAGCTGTTATCTCCTAGCAGCATCTCCTCCCCAGCCAGGGGTCACTCAGTATGCAGATGCTGTTAACCGCTGCCTAGTGCCTTTAGCTGCAATATATTGCACATACATTACAGTGTTCTGTTAGCCAGCTGGGGGGTTGGTTTATACTAGGATCTCAGTAGCACTGTGTTCAGATGCAGATATTAGGAGGATGTGAATTGCATGATCGCATCAGTGAGGGAGTTCAGTGCCACTCAGGATTTTGAACCTGGGGATGGGGAGACTACATTATTTTTCTATCGCTCCACTGACCACTATTTCTGAGAATGTTTAAAACTTTTAACTTCACTCACCAGAGGCCGCCAAAAATTCCACTCAGAGATCTGTAGACGGTGTCTGCAGGGAAACATCAACATGCTGTACGGCCACCATGCTCCGCCCCCAATGCTCTACTGCCTTTACTGAAGCCCAGCGCAGGCTATAACTAAGTATTACGCGCGGGCTTTTAAATAAACTTCTTTACATTTTAAAAATAAACAAAAACTCAAAAAAATCTGTTGCGTTTTTTTAATAAGTTTCTCCAGGAATATTTGATAAAGAATATTAAACTGCTGGAGCTTTTTTAAAGATTTTTTTGTAAGAGATTTACTTCTATGCTAACTGACAGGCCCAGTTAACTGGTCGGCCTACCGGGCATTTGCCCGCTGTGCCAGATGGCCAGTCCGGGCCTGCCGTCTGCCACGAATCCCGAATGGTGTCAGATATGGGAAACATTTTCTTAAAAGTAGGAGGGGGAGAGAACGGAATGTCTGGTCTATCCCATTCGTTAGTAACAATGTCCGAAATCCTCTTAGGGACCGGAAAAACATTAGTGTAAGTAGGAACCTCTAGATATCTATCCATTTTACACAATTTCTCTGGTGGAATTACAATAGGGTCACAATCATCCAGAGTCGCTAAAACCTCCCTGAGTAACAAGCGGAGGTGTTCAAGCTTAAACTTAAAAGCCGTCATATCTGAGTCTGTTTGAGGGAACATCTTTCCTGAATCAGAAAGCTCTCCCTCAGACAGCAATTCCCCTACCCCCAATTCAGAACATTGTGAGGGTACATCGGAGATGGCTAATAAAGTGTCAGAGGGCTCAGCATTCACTTTCATACCGGACCTACTGCGCTTCCCCTGCAAACCAGGCAGTTTAGATAATACCTCTGTGAGGGTAGTAGACATAACTGCGGCCATATCTTGCAGGGTGAAAGAATTAGATGCACTAGAAGTACTTGTCGTCGCTTGTGCGGGCGTTAAAGGTTGTGACACTTGGGGAGAAGTAGATGGCAAAACCTGATTCTCTTCTGACTGAGAATCATCCTGAGACATACTTTTATCAGCTAAAATATGTTCTTTGCAATGTAAGGCCCTTTCAGTACATGAGGGACACATTTTAAGTGGGGGTTACACAATGGCTTCTAAACACATGGGACATTGGCTTTCCTCAATGTCAGGCATGTTAAACAGGCTAGTAATGACAACAAACAGGCTTGAAAACACTTTATTTCGTGAAAAAATAACAATCTTAAAAAACGGTACTGCGCCTTTAAGAGAAAAAAAAGCATACAATTTTTCCAAAACTGCTTGAAAACAATAAAATTGTCCCAATTTTATGATAGAAGCATCCCAATTCTGCAGCTAAGTTTGCCCCACAAGGAAAGGAATACTCAATCCTTTACCAGAAAAAACGGAAAATTATAAAACGTTTATTTCAATAAAAAGCATCCCCTGCACCTCGCCACAGCCCTGCTGTGGCGCCTACCTGACCTCAGGGGTCTGTAAAACCTGGTTAAACCTTCAATTTGGCCCAACACAGCTCACAAAGGCCAACCGGATTTGGAGCTTGCTGCTTGCTTGAGAAAAACAACTACGCAACTGAGGCGCGAAAATAGGCCCCGCCCATCTCACTCGATGTCTCACAGCCTAAATTAACTGCACCAAAGCGGTCTAAAATCTAGCCATGTGGGTTCATAAACCCAGAAATGAAGCCATTAGTGATGTCGCAAACATAAAAATTTGGGTTCGCGAACGGCGAACGCGAACTTCCCCAACTGTTCGCGAACGGGCGAACCTTCATAGACGTCGATAGGCAGGCGAATTTCAAAACCCACAGGGACTCTTTCTGGCCACAATAGTGATGGAAAAGTTGTTTCAAGGGGACTAACACCTGGAATGTGTCATGCCGGAGGGGGATCCATGGCAAAACTCCCATGGAAAATTACATAGTTGATGCAGAGTCTGGTTTTAATCCATAAAGGGCATAAATCCCATAACATTCCTAAATTGTTTGGAATAACGTGCTTTAAAACATCAGGTATGATGTTGTATCGATCAGGTAGTGTAAGGGTTACGCCCGCTTCACAGTGACAGACCAAACTCCCCGTTTAACGCACCGCAAACAACCGCAAACAGTCCATTTGCACAACCACAAACTCCCCATTTGCACAAGGTTGGATACCAAGCTAGCTATGTCCCGTTCCTTGTCCTCACTGATGTCATTGAAGGTCTCTTCCTCCAACCAGCCACATACAACACTAAGGGTCCCCGAAAGGTGACAACAAGCCCCCCTGGGATGCCTGCTGTGTTTGGTCTTCCACCTCCTCAAAGCCACCTTCCTCCTCTGACTCCTCTTCTTCAGACTCCTCTCTCTGCATTGCCTCTCTCTGCGTTATTATAAGGTGTGTTAAGTAGTACTATTCCTATCAGTTTAATCCCTGTTACATCCCCTATCAGGGGATGTGTATATGGCATCGATTTTAGGAACCGGGAGATGGAAAAAGATGCTTGGTCGGTCCTCCTACTTCAAATTTGGGGCACTGCGCGTGCAATCTAATGTGCCACCAGATAGGAGTGGTGTGTTAAGTAGTACTATTCTTATCAGTTTAATCCCTGTTATGTCCCCTATAAGGGGACGTGTATATGGCATGGATTTTAGGAACCGGGAGATGGAAAAAGATGCTTGGTCGGTCCTCCTACTTCAAATTTGGGGCACTGCGCGTGCAATCTAATGTGCCACCAGATAGGAGTGGTGTGTTAAGTAGTACTATTCTTATCAGTTTAATCCCTGTTACGTCCCCTATCAGGGGACGTGTATATGGCATCGATTTTAGGAACCGGGAGATGGAAAAAGATGCTTGGTCGGACCTCCTACTTCAATCTAATGTGCCACCAGATAGGAGTGGTGTGTTAAGAAGTACTATTCCTATCAGTTTAATCCCTGTTATGTGCCTTTTTTTTTGTTTGGTTTTTGAAGCCACAGTACACATGCCTGAAAAATTAGGTATTGTAGCAGCGGCCAGAAAAATTGATGTTTGTTTCCCAGGCAGAAAGTGCCCTAAAACATTGCGGCTTGAACCCTAGTTGGTGGCGGATAAGTCACGCAAGTCATCCGGCATTCAGAGATAAAATACAGCAGCGTGTGGACCATTTTTAGCCCAAGGCAGCTCATCTCATCAGGCCTTTTTTAGTCGAACGTATCGCCCACTGTCAGTCCCTTCGGGATCCATCCCTCATTCATCTTAATAAAGGTGTGGTAATCTAGACTTTTTTGACCTAGGCGACTTCTCTTCTCAGTGATAATACCTCCTGCTGCACTGAAGGTCCTTTCTGATAGGACACTTGAAGCGGGGCAGGTCAGAAGTTCTATCGCAAATTGGGATAGCTCAGGCCACAGGTCAAGCCTGCACACCCAGTAGTCAAGGGGTTCATCGCTCCTCAGAGTGTCGATATCTGCAGTTGAGGCGAGGTAGTCTGCTACCTGTAGGTCGAGTCGTTCTCTGAGGGTGGACCCCGAAGGGCTGTGGCGATGCGTAGGACTTAAAAAGCTCTACATGTCCTCCATCAACAACACGTCTGTAAAGCGTCCTGTCCTTGCCGGCGTGGTCGTGGGAGGAGGAGGATTACTTTCACCTCTTCCCCTGTTAGATTCCCGTTGTGCTGTGACATCACCCTTATTCGCTGTGTAAAGCATACTTTTTAATTTATTTTGGAACTGCTGCATCCTTTCCGACTTGCGGTAATTCGGTAACATTTCAGGCACTTTCTGCTTATACCGGGGGTCTAGTAGCGTGGACACCCAGTACAGGTCGTTCTCCTTCAGCCTTTTTATACGAGGGTCCCTCAACAGGCACGACAGCATGAAAGACCCCATTTGCACAAGGTTGGATGCCGAGCTACTCATGTCCCGTTCCTCGTCCTCAGTGATCTCACTGAAGGTATGTTCTTCCCCCCAGCCACATACAACACCACGGGTACCAGATAGGTGACAACGAGCACCCTGGGATGCCTGTTGTGGTTGGTCTTACTCCTCCTCCTCAAAGCCACATTCCTCCTCTGACTCCTCTTCCTCACAATCCTCTTCCAGCGTTGCCGCAGGTCCAGCAAGCGATGCTGATAAGGCTGTTTCTGGTGGTGATGGTGACCACAACGCTTCCTCTTCACTCTCATCTACGGCCTGATCCAGCACTCTTCGCAGGTCACGCTCCAGGAAGAAAACAAATGGTATGATGTCGCTGATGGTGCCTTCGGTGCGACTGACTAGGTTTGTCACCTCCTCAAAAGGACGCATGAGCCTACAGGCATTGCGCATGAGCGTCCAGTAACGTGGCAAAAAAATTCCCAGCTCGGCAGAGGCTGTCCTAGCACCCCGGTCATACAAATAGTCGTTAACGGCTTTTTCTTGTTGGATCAGGCGGTCGAACATTAGGAGTGTTGAATTCCAACGTGTCGGGCTGTCGCAAATCAAGCGCCTCACTGGCATGTTGTTTCACCGCTGGATATCTGAAAAGTGCGCCATGGCCGTGTAGGAATGCCTGAAATGGCCACACACCTTCCTGGCCTGCTTCAGGACGTCCTGTAAGCCTGGGTACTTATGCACAAAGCGTTGTACGATCAGATTACACACATGTACCATGACTCCACCAGCTTGTATGGTAAAAGCTGGCAGGCTAAGAGTTCAGTCAAGCCAGCTGTCAGATGCCGGGCAAGGGGGGGACTTTGTGACATTGGCTTCTTACGCTCAAACATGTCCTTGACAGACACCTGACTGTGGGTAGATGAGCAGAAGTGGCGGATGGTTGAGAGGGGGCAAGGAGGACAGCAGTGGTTGACGTGGCTGAAGATGCTGGACCAGGAGGAGGATGGTGGCTTTGAGTTTGTGTGCTGCTTGTACTCATGTGTTGATCCCATAGGCGTTTGTGATGTGCGATCATGTGCCTTCGCAAAGCAGTTGTACCTAGGTGGGTGTTGGACTTCCCACGACTCCGTTTCTTTTGGCACAGGTTGCAAAAGGCATCGCTGTTGTCAGAGTCAGACGCACAAAAAAAATGCCACACTGCTGAGCTCTGCAATGACGGCATTCTGGTGGTGGCAACAGCATGCGTTGATTGGCGTACTGTCTGGCTGACCCCGGGTGCCGATGCATGCTGTCTGACTGTGCCACTAGCTCCTTGCTATGACCTCCCCCTCCTTCCAACTCGTCTCCTCCTCCTCTCTGTCTCCCCATCTGAACTTTCCCCCTCTTCTTCTTCTCTTCTAGCGGGCACCCACGTGACATCCACGGACGCATCGTCATCATCAACCGCTTCACTTGTATCTGACAAGTTAACAAAGGAAGCAGCAGCGGGTACAACATCATCATCATCACACCGTACGTCCATGTGTGTAATGCTGCCTGACTGAGACATATCCCTGTTATCTACGTCCTCTGGCAATAATGGTTGCGCATCACTATCACTCATTTCTTCCAACTGATGTGTAAATAACTCTTCTGACAAATCAAGTGAAGCGGCTATGGTGCTAGTGTTGGTGGTGGCGGCAGGTGGGCCAGTGGTAACTTGAGAGGTGCCCGAAGCTAATCTGGAGGAGGATGGTGCGTCAAGGTTCCAAGCGGAAGCTGTAGAAGATTGGGTGTCCTGTGTTAGCCAGTCAACTATGTCCTCAGAACTGTTCGAGTTTGGGGTACGTAGCCTCTGAACACTGGGCATTATTCTAGGGCCAAAGGTAATCACAGCACCACGAACACGACGGCCCCTGTGGGGTGGCCTGCCTCTGCCTGTCATTTTTTTTTTTTGATTAGTGGTACTATGCGTGCAAGCTACTGTGACAACAGATATGAGTGGCACTGTGCACTGGCAGAAGTTGGCAGAGTAGACACTGTAGGCCTGACACACACTCTTGCAGACAACTAACTGCTATTCAATCAATTACAATCAAAATTGTATTTTTTTTTTTAAATGTACACCACTGTTACACCAGATATGAGTTGCACTGGGGTGACACTGTGCCCTGGCAGGCACTGAAACGCACACGTGTGAAGGAAACTGACTGCTATTATTTAACACAGTCAAAAAAGTGTTGTTTTTTTTAAATGTACACTACAATTGCACCAGATATGAGTTGCACTGGGGTGACACTGTGCCCTGGCAGGCCAGCACTGAAACGCACATGTGTGAAGGAAACTGACTGCTATTATTTAACTTAAATTGTTTTTTTAAATCTACACTACTGTTACACCAGATATGAGTGGTGGCACTGGGCAAGTGGGCACAGTATACGCTGTGAGCCTGACACACACGCTGGCAGGCAGGCAACTGCAATTAGATTACACAGGAAAAAAAAAAAAGCAGACTGATGTTCTAGCCCTTAAAAGGGCTTTTTGTGGTGCTGTCCTTACAGCAGAGATCAGATGAGTCCTTCAGGACTGTAGTGGACACTGAATACACTAGCCTAGCTATCGATTTCCCTATTAAATGAGCAGCAGCTACACTGTCCCTCCTCGCACTAAGAAAGCAGCTTCCAAATGAATCTAAAATGGATGCTGTCCAGGAGGTAGGAGGGTCTGAGAGGGAGGGTCTGCTGCTGATTGGCTGGAATGTGTCTGCTGACTGTGAGGTACAGGGTCAAAGTATTACTCAATGATGACGAATAGGGGGCGGATCGAACATCACATATGTTCGCCCGCCGCGGCAAAAGCAAACAAGCTATGTTCGGCGAGAACTATTCGCCGGCTAACTATTTCCGACATCACTAGAAGCCATGCGTACCCTTCTTAATAAAGCATAAAGACGTCTCTCCTTTAAAAACGTTATCTGCACTCCCAGACATGTAAACGTTTGCCCACAAACATTCAAACATCAGTGTCAACCATTTTTATATAGCCCATATATGCAAGCTCAGTAATACCCCTCTTTATACTTAGGATTACTGCTTACCCTCTCCCTCATGGGGATACTGTCAGCCAATTCTGAAATAACACAGTCTCTCCAGAAAAAAATGACTGAACATACCTCACTGCTTATAGCATGAAAAACGTTCCTCACACTGAAGTTTCTTAAGTACTCCTCAGCCATTCTGTGGGAACTGCTCTGGATCTTAGTAACAACTGCTAAGATCATCAGCCTTCAGGCAGAAGTCTTCATCCATCTGCTGCCTGAGAGTAAATAGTACACACCGGTACCATTTAAAATAAAAAACTCTTGCTTGAAGAAAATAAAAACTAACATTTTATCACCTCTTTCACTTCCTAGTACTTAGAGTAGGCAAAGAGAATGACTGGGGGTGGAGTCAAGGGAGGAGCTATATGGACAGCTCTGCTGTGGTGCTCTTTGCCACTTCCTTTTAGCAGGAGGATAATATCCCACAAGTTAAGGATGAATCCGTGGACTTATAGAAGAAAAATACAAAACACCCCCCAACAGTAAAACCCACCACCCTCACAACCAAACCCCCCAAATAAAATTCTATCTAAATAAACCTAAGCCAACCATTGCCTGCCCTGAAAAGGGCATTTGGATGGGCATTGCCCTTAAAAGGGCATTTAGCTCTTTTATGGTGCCCAAACCCTAAGCTAAAAATAAAACCCACCCAATAAACCCTTAAAAAAACCTAACACTAACCCCCAACGATCCACTTACAGTTTTCAAAGACCGGACATCCATCCTCATCCAGGCGGCAGAAGTCTTCATCCAAGCGGGCAGAAGTCCTCATTGAAGCCGGCAGAAGTCTTCATCCAAACGGGCAGAAGTCTTCATCCAGATGGCATCTTCTATCTTCATCCATCCGGCGCGGAGCAGGTCCATCTTCAAGACATCCGGCGAGGAGCATCCTCTTCTTCCGATTGTCGCTGGAAAATGAAGTTCGCTTTAAGTGACGTCATCCAAGATGGCGTCCCTTACATTCTGATTGACTAATAGAATTCTTTCAGCCGATAGGAATTAAAGTGAAGGTAAACTTTGATGAATGAAAGCCCGTTTTTTTTTTAAATACTATTAAAAACAGGAGCACTTTCATTCATCAAAGTTTAGAAGGCAGCCGTTTTGATTAAAAACTTACCTTTGTTTTTTCACAGCCAGAGCAGCTTCCCCCACCCGGAGGATCCTCTCTTCACACGTCATCAATGACTAATCCAGCTTCCTCCAATCATGGCATGGCCTCAGGCAATGACTACCCTGGGGGGAAAGCCATGTTTGGAGGAAGCTGGATTAGTCATTGATGACGTGTGAAGAGAGGATCTCCGTGAGGGGGAAGCTGCTCTGGCTGTGCAAAGAAGAGAGGTAAGTTTTTAATCAAAACGGCTGCTTTGTAAACTTTGATGAATGAAAGTACCCCTGTTTTTAATAGTATTTTTAAAAAACGGGCTTTCATTCATCAAAGTTTACCTTCACATTAAAGGGGAAAAATCCTATTGGCTGTTGCCA
The DNA here is from genome assembly GCF_027579735.1 of Bombina bombina. Taxonomy (NCBI): domain Eukaryota; kingdom Metazoa; phylum Chordata; class Amphibia; order Anura; family Bombinatoridae; genus Bombina; species Bombina bombina. The sequence continues at coordinate 430,112,094 of NC_069504.1, read as the reverse complement.
TAAGCCAATAGGATTGAGCTTTCATCCTATTGGCTGATCCAATCAGCCAATAGAATGCGAGCTCAATCCTTTTGGCTGATTGGATCAGCCAATAGGATTAAAGCTCAATTTTATTGGCTGATTGCAACAGCCAATAAGATTTTTTCCCCTTTAATTCCTATTGGCTGAAAGAATTCTATCAGCCAATTGGAATGTAAGGGACGCCATCTTTGATGACATCACTTAAAGTGAACTTCATTTTCCAGCAACGATTGGAAGAAAAGGATGCTCCGCACCAGATGTCTTGAAGATGGACCCGCTCCACGCCGGATGGATGAAGGTAGAAGATGCCGTCTGCATAAAGACTTCTGCCCGCTTGGATGAAGACTTCTGCTGGCTTCGATGAGGACTTCTGCCCGCTTGGATGAAGACTTCTGCCGCCTGAATGAGGATGGATGTCCGGTCTTCGAAAACTGTAAGTGGATCATCAGGGGTTAGTGTTAGGTTTTTTTTAAGGGTTTATTGGGTGGGTTTTATTTTTAGCTTAGGGTTTGGGCACCATAAAAGAGCTAAATGCCCTTTTATGGGCAATAGTTAGCTTATGTTTATTTAGATAGAATTTTATTTTGGGGGTTTGGTTGTGGGGTGGTGGGTTTTACTGTTGGGGGGGTTTGGTTATTTTTTTACAGGTAAAAGAGCTGATTTCTTTGGGGCAATGCCCCACAAAAGGCCTTTTTAAGGCTAGGGTTTTTTTTATTTTGGGGGAGGCTTTTTTTTTTGATAGGGCTATTAGATTAGGAGTAATTTGTTTTTATTTTTGATAATTTCGTTTTTTATTTTGTGTAATTTAGTGTTTATTTTTTTTGTAATTTAGATAATTGTATTTTATTAATTTAATTTATTTTATTGTAATGTTAGGTTTTAGTGTAAGGCAGGTTAGGTTTGTATGTATTTAGTTTTAAATAGGAATTATTTAGGTAATAATTGTAAGGTTTATTTAGATTTATTTTAATTATATTTAAGTTAGGGGGTGTTAGGGTTAGGGTTACGTTAGGGTTAGGGGTTAATATATTTATGTAGTGTTAGTGATGTGGGAGGCTAGAGGTTTAGGGGTTAATAACTTTAGTATAGTGGCAGCGACATTGGGGACGGCAGATTAGGGGCTAATAAGTGTAATGTAGGTGGCGGCGATGTTAGGGGTGGCAGATTAGGGGTTAATAACATTATGTAGATTGTGGCGATGACGGGGGCAGCAGATTAGGGGTGTTAAGACGTGTTTTTATGTTAGGGTGTTTAAACAGAACTTTTTCTTTCCCCATAGACATCAATGGGGCTGCGTTACAGAACTTTTGTTTCCGCGATCTCAGGAGTTAGGCTTTTTTTTTGCCGGTTCTCCCCATTAATGTCTATGGGGAAATCATGCACGAGCACGTCAAAGTAGCGCTTGTATTTGGGTGAGGTATGGAGCTCAACGCCACCATATCGCCCGCACAAGTCAGGTTTTTTAAAACCTGTAATAGCAGCGCTATAGGGAGGTGAAATACCGCCACTTTTGTGGCGGTCGTTAATTTCCCTATAACGCTGAAAACTCATAATCTAGTTGAAAGCAAGATATAAATAGCCTAACAAATGAAGTCAGGCAATTCACTACCAGAATGATGGAGGTTTAGACAAGAGTGTCTGAGGTTGAAGATGGAATTAACAACTATGACCAGATAAACACAGCCCACCATAATATACTGACCACTTTGCAGGCTAGAGTAAAAGACCTAGAGGACCGCTCCAGGCAGAATAATATTATAATAATTGGTTTGCTAGAAAGTCTGGAGTTTCAGAATCTTATGCTATTTGTAACTTCTAAACTGCCTCAATTACTTGGGATCAGTGGCGTATTTAGGTTTTGTGCTGCCCTAGGCACTCAAAATTCTGCTCCCCCCCACCTAGGTTTTAGGATGTTTTTAGGTCATAATATTTTTTGGTCAGGGTATAATTTGACTTTTTCTTAGGAAATGTTCACAGGACTTGCATGAGTATATATATATATATATATATATATATATATATATATATATATATATATATATATATATATATATATATATATATATGGAAATCAGGAGACAGCACTTACTGGTCTTGACAATACTGGATTTATTCAGTGACGTTTCGGGGAATACACCCCTTCATCAGACCAGAGTACATAGAATGAAGCAAACATTTATACTGTTCCATAAGACCCTCCCCCAGTGTGAAATTGCGCCAAAATTGTTGCCATGGCAACCACCAAGTGTCAACAAACCCCATACAAATGAAAAACAAATGAATTAAAAAAACAAAATATACCACAATATACCAAATAAGTGAACATTGCAACCATGTACATATAGAGAGCAAGTGGGAATCATAATGCAAACGGTAGATACAATTAAAGATCAAACAGAATATCAATAGAAAAAAGTATTCAGCATAGATAGATGTTATGGATGGGCAGCAGTTAACAGGACCAATGAGCAATGCTTAGATTAAACATTTCATTACAGGCTTATACTGAGCAAGCAATATATACATATACAGGGCATACTATCCCCATCATACAGGCAGGTAGACAAGATAGCGGAACGACTATAAGTAGAAATCACACTGCAGGCATACATTAGCATATATTAGCGGGGGGTGTCCAAGGTATATGTAGCACTGGCAGGAAGAGGGGCTATCAAGGCACATGAACATGGAGTAACCAGTAAAACACTCTATGCATACAGATAAGGAGAAGATAAATACCTGATGGGTTTAGAGGGATATAGCTCCGTGGAGAGTTGTGTGTGTTACCGGAGATACAATAAGCTTGGAGTACTGCACATGCGTATCGCAATTAAGCAACGCCCCTAAGGCTATCGCTATGTGAAAGTTAATTGGTTAGAGGAGACAAGCCCCTATGTTGTCAACAGGCAACAAACTGCTAAAGAGAGCAGCAAGAGCAGCTGGAAAAAGAGATCACTGGATACGAATAGCCAGAGATTGTAAGGAACACCCTTACACGGTGTAAAAATTCATATGGGGAAAGTAAAAATAACTCATATGGGGAAAGTAAAAATAACTGATCTGCTATATGTAGCACATACACAGTCCCTAACACGGTCAAATGCAGGAATATTGAGCTAATCAATAGTTGGTAGATCCATTAGCACCAGATGGTAAACGGAAGAATTAATCAAGGGGGCATATTGTACAGAAGAGTACATGCACAGTGGATAAAAAAGTACATGTATAGTATATCAAAAAAGCTAATTTTGAGTTTACAAAAAGCCAAATTTGATTAAAAAATAAACAATTAACCTATTGTATTAAAACAAGGGTGGAAAAAGGCACACACAACACAACTCAAGGGATCGCTATGTATACTCCAAATGCATAAAAAATACACAAAAGATATATATAAGATATAAGATATAGTATGCGGTCATATCCAAATGTCCAATGGCTAAATACACAATGTAAGGCAACCTCCGTTATATGACACACCAAAAAAATTTTTTAAACAGGTGTTCATATAAACAAACCCAATAGATAGCAGGTATATACATAGACATAGAATTCAATGTCAAATGCCCACGTTTGGGTCTTAAGGATGAAACCAGGTAATCAATGTCCACAATATCCAAAAGCAATGGAGAACATCAGAAAGTCAAAAAATAAGTCAAATGATAAGTAAACCACAATTGTTTCTGTGGACTAACCACAGAGAGTAAACACAGTGTTTACATGGAACAAAAAGGTGGTACCTGTGTCTTCTGATGTCACAAGAAGCAATGCCAGTCGATACTCATGTTAAGGCCGTGTGGGTGGACTGTGTTCAATTTATAAATCCATTCAGCCTCTCTACGGAGTAGTAGCTTGTCACGGTCCCCCCCGCGGTTTAGCGGTGGGATGTGGTCAATCAGCTTGAACCTAAGATCAGATACCGTGTGGCCCATCTCCAAAAAGTGCCTGGCAACGGGTTGGTCACTCTTCCCCTTATCGATGGCTGCTCGTATGGCACTTCTGTGATTCGCCATCCTCTTTTTTATGTCATCAGAAGTTTTCCAATGTAGAATAAACCACAATTGCAGTTTAGCATGTATATCACATATTGTGTGGTACACGTAAGGTAATGTTTAATTTTAAACAACTCATTCGTGTGAGGATGTCGGAATTGACTGCCTTGGAGCATTGAATTGCACGTCACACAACTGGGGCACTTGAATGATCCTTTTTTAGTGGGTCGGGTTTTTTTACTGTAACTGTTAATGGGGTCAGTTTTCATCAGTATGTCTTTTAAATTCCTCCCTCTCTTGCAACCAATTCTTGGAGGGCCATACCCATGGTATGGTAATGATGCATCTGATTCAATTATGTCCCATTTCTCTTTCAATGTCATACCCAGTGTCCTTGTGTCTGGGGAGTAAGTAGTGATGAAATTCATTCTGGTCTTGGGGTCCACACTCGTCCTGTTCTCTGTGATATCCTTTCTAGCTTTCTTAATCAGTTCATTATTATAGCCCCTGTTCTGGAACCTTTCCTCCATTTCATTCAGCTGGGTGTTCCTTCTGATGTCAGAAGAGTTATTTCTTGTAACCCGTAGTAGCTGCGCTTTTGGAATAGCTCGTATAAGAGATCTATGGTGGAAGCTGGAGGCATGCAGCAGTGTATTACGGTCAGTTTCTTTCTTAAACAGGGTTGTACCCAGGCCAGAGTCTTCTTTATAGATTCTTAGATCTAAAAAATCTACTTCGTTGTAGCTTGACACCTCTTTCAGTTTCACCTGGTCACCCATTGTATTCAGGTTTCTCACCCATTCCTGGAATGATTCTGTAGTACCTCTCCACACCACGATGATGTCATCCAGTTGATGGGAACGGCGATGGGCTCCAATATGGCCCCGGCCTTCGCAAATCTCTTTATGGAACACATGGAGGAGAATGTCTTCAAGGTATATGAACATGAACAGGTACTTTTTTATAAAAGGTACATTGATGACATCATCGTGGTGTGGAGAGGTACTACAGAATCATTCCAGGAATGGGTGAGAAACCTGAATACAATGGGTGACCAGGTGAAACTGAAAGAGGTGTCAAGCTACAACGAAGTAGATTTTTTAGATCTAAGAATCTATAAAGAAGACTCTGGCCTGGGTACAACCCTGTTTAAGAAAGAAACTGACCGTAATACACTGCTGCATGCCTCCAGCTTCCACCCTAGATCTCTTATACGAGCTATTCCAAAAGCGCAGCTACTACGGGTTACAAGAAATAACTCTTCTGACATCAGAAGGAACACCCAGCTGAATGAAATGGAGGAAAGGTTCCGGAACAGGGGCTATAATAATGAACTGATTAAGAAAGCTAGAAAGGATATCACAGAGAACAGGACGAGTGTGGACCCCAAGACCAGAATGAATTTCATCACTACTTACTCCCCAGACACAAGGACACTGGGTATGACATTGAAAGAGAAATGGGACATAATTGAATCAGATGCATCATTACCATACCATGGGTATGGCCCTCCAAGAATTGGTTACAAGAGAGGGAGGAATTTAAAAGACATACTGATGAAAACTGACCCCATTAACAGTTACAGTAAAAAAACCTGACCCACTAAAAAAGGATCATTCAAGTGCCCCAGTTGTGTGACGTGCAATTCAATGTTCCAAGGCAGTCAATTCCGACATCCTCACACGAATGAGTTGTTTAAAATTAAACATTACCTTACGTGTACCACACAATATGTAATATACATGCTAAACTGCAATTGTGGTTTATTCTACATTGGAAAAACTTCTGATGACATAAAAAAGAGGATGGCGAATCACAGAAGTGCCATACGAGCAGCCATCGATAAGGGGAAGAGTGACCAACCCGTTGCCAGGCACTTTTTGGAGATGGGCCACACGGTATCTGATCTTAGGTTCAAGCTGATTGACCACATCCCACCGCTAAACCACGGGGGGGACCGTGACAAGCTACTACTCCGTAGAGAGGCTGAATGGATTTATAAATTGAACACAGTACACCCACACGGCCTTAACATGAGTATCAACTGGCATTGCTTCTTGTGACATCAGAAGACACAGGTACCACCTTTTTGTTCCATGTAAACACTGTGTTTACTCTCTGTGGTTAGTCCACAGAAACAATTGTGGTTTACTTATCATTTGACTTATTTTTTGACTTTCTGATGTTCTCCATTGCTTTTGGATATTGTGGACATTGATTACCTGGTTTCATCCTTAAGACCCAAACGTGGGCATTTGACATTGAATTCTATGTCTATGTATATACCTGCTATCTATTGGGTTTGTTTATATGAATACCTGTTTAAATTTATTTTTTTGGTGTGTCATATAACGGAGGTTGCCTTACATTGTGTATTTAGCCATTGGACATTTGGATATGACCGCATACTATATCTTATATCTTATATATATCTTTTGTGTATTTTTTATGCATTTGGAGTATACATAGCGATCCCTTGAGTTGTGTTGTGTGTGCCTTTTTCCACCCTTGTTTTAATACAATAGGTTAATTGTTTATTTTTTAATCAAATTTGGCTTTTTGTAAACTCAAAATTAGCTTTTTTGATATACTATACATGTACTTTTTTATCCACTGTGCATGTACTCTTCTGTACAAAATGCCCCCTTGATTAATTCTTCCGTTTACCATCCGGTGCTAATGGATCTACCAACTATTGATTAGCTCAATATTCCTGCATTTGACCGTGTTAGGGACTGTGTATGTGCTACATATAGCAGATCAGTTATTTTTACTTTCCCCATATGAGTTATTTTTACTTTCCCCATATGAATTTTTACTTTCCCCATATGAATTTTTACACCGTGTAAGGGTGTTCCTTACAATCTTTGGCTATGCGTATCCAGTGATCTCTTTTTCCAGCTGCTCTTGCTGCTGTCTTTAGCAGTTTGTTGCCTGTCTCCTCTAACCAATTAACTTTCACATAGCGATAGCCTTAGGGGCGTTGCTTAATTGCGATACTCATGTGCAGTACTCCAAGCTTATTGTATCTCCGGTAACACACACAACTCTCCACGGAGCTATATCCCTCTAAACCCATCAGGTATTTATCTTCTCCTTATCTGTATGCATAGAGTGTTTTACTGGTTACTCCATGTTCATGTGCCTTGATAGCCCCTCTTCCTGCCAGCACTACATATACCTTGGACACCCCCCGCTAATATATGCTAATGTATGCCTGCAGTGTGATTTCTACTTATAGTCGTTCCGCTATCTTGTCTACCTGCCTGTATGATGGGGATAGTATGCCCTGTATATGTATATATTGCTTGCTCAGTATAAGCCTGTAATGAAATGTTTAATCTAAGCATTGCTCATTGGTCCTGTTAACTGCTGCCCATCCATAACATCTATCTATGCTGAATACTTTTTTCTATTGATATTCTGTTTGATCTTTAATTGTATCTACCGTTTGCATTATGATTCCCACTTGCTCTGTATATGTACATGGTTGCAATGTTCACTTATTTGGTATATTGTGGTATATTTTGTTTTTTTAATTCATTTGTTTTTCATTTGTATGGGGTTTGTTGACACTTGGTGGTTGCCATGGCAACAATTTTGGTGCAATTTCACACTGGGGGAGGGTCTTATGGAACAGTATAAATGTTTGCTTCATTCTATGTACTCTGGTCTGATGAAGGGGTGTATTCCCCGAAACGTCACTGAATAAATCCAGTATTGTCAAGACCAGTGAGTGCTGTCTCCTGATTTCCATATTCTACACCATAATCTAGCACCCTGGCATTTGGAACTAAAGTGTTAGTGAGAGTGCACCTGCCAATACCTGCTGTATATATATATATATATATATATACACACACATATACACACACTATATATATATATATATATATATATATATTTATATACAGTATATATAATACAGTATATATATATATATATATATATAGATACACACACAGTATATATATATATATATATATATAATATGTGTGTGTATATATATATATATATATATATATATATATATATATATACACATACACACACACACACACAGCATAACTAAGATTTCCAGCAGCCCATCACCTCTGGGAGCACAGAGGTTAAAAAAAAAACCCTGTGTTCTGCTGTGAGCAGGCGTGTGGGGGCAGGGGGTATTTATGACCTGTCCTGCAGCAGCACACATGACTTTCATCCCCCTCTTACCCCATTCACTGCTACAGACAGTACATTCTCCACTGCCCTGTCTTCAGCTGCGTGCAGATCCTTCAGCACCGCACTCGGGGGCCAAGAAGGGGGAGGGAAGGAAACGGCTAAATCTTGTCATGAATATTTATGAGTGCTGCTGACTTTAGCACTCAGTGTAACATGCTGTTAATCTCAAGACAATAAAAAGATTCTGTTTACCTCCATTCCCAACTAACGCGCAGGAAAGCTATCAGACACCAGTGGAATGCAACCATATACACCGGAAGGTCTGTGGTTGTGTCACATAATATACACTGAGCAGAGCTGCAGACAGATACAAAGTAACACTGTCTGGGAACGTCAGGCTTGATGTTAGAAGCAGGAAATCAGAAGTACTATGAATCACACAGACACATCACAAACACAAATGTACCGCTTGGCACATTAGCCATTAGCCACATATTCAGTGCAGTTACGGCAGTGCCGCCCCCCAAAATCTGTCGCAATAGGCACCGGCCTTGTTGGCCTATGCCCTAATATGCCCCTGCTTGGGATACAACCCGGGCATCAACAATTTATGGTTGAACAAGTACATAGGATAGGCCCCATAAAGGAAAATCCTGATGGATTCATTAAAGCAAGACCAGTAATACTGACATTTCTAAACTTTCAGGATAAAGTTATATATCTCAGACAATATAGGAAAATCGTCCCTTTGGTTATAGATCAGCAGAGGGTCCTGATATTCCAAGACTTTTCAATGGAAACGTTAAAAAAAAGACGTAAGATGTCCACTTTTTGCTCATAATTAATTAAGGCTAACATTGATGTGAGAATGATTTATCCTGCAAAGCTTGTGCTTAGAATAGATGGAGAAACAAGAATACTAAACAATGTGGAAGAGGCTCAAAATTTTTGTAAGAGTGCTGGAATTGTTTAACTTGAATGAATATTTAAAGGGACAGTCTAGTATAAATTAAACTTTCATTATTCAGATAGGACTTTTAATTTTAATCAACTTTCCAATTTACTTTTATCAAAAAATTTGCTTTTTCTCTTGGTATTCTTAGTTAAAACTAAACCTAGGTAAGCTCATATGCTAATTTCTAAGCCTTTGAGGGCTGCCTCTTATCAAAGGCTTTTTAAATCTCTTTTCAACACAAAGAGACAGAAAGTACACGTGGGCCATACAGATAACACTGTGTTCAGGCACAGGGGGTTATTTAAGATTTAGCACAAAACAATGCTAAATTTAAGACAATAGATAATAAACAGTCACAGTCATGTGATCAGGGTGCTGGAAGAAGGTTCCTAGATACAAGGTAATCACAGAGGTAAAAAGTACATTAATATAACTGTGTTGGTTATGCAAAACTGAGTAATGGGTAATAAAGGCATTATCTATCTTTTAAAACAATAACAATTCTATGGTAGACTGTCCCTTTAAGTGTTTTCAGGTCCAGTAGGATAGGATATTTTCTTTTTATTATACCCACTTCATGTCAAGATTACTTGCAAAATGTCAAATCTGATTTTATTGTAATTGATACACAACAACCACACTGGTCAAAACATTTTTATTGTTTTTCTCTCCCTGCCTCTCCTCCCTGTTAATCCCATTATTGGTACTGATTTAGTTCCTGAGACTTTATTTTAATGGAAACAACAACGCATAAACTACTATTTTGGAATGTGGGAGGAATAAATTCCCCAATTAAAAGAAAGAACATTATTAAGCAATTGGGAACCCATAAACCAGATATAGTAATGTTACAGGAGACCCATTTAAAAGAAAGTGAAATAGGTAAATTAAAAATAAAATGGGTAGATGAGGTCATTGCGACTCCTAGTGATGGGAAGAAGAAGGGTGTAGCAATTCTTTTTAATAAAAATTTGATATATAATATAATAGCTAAATCGATAGACCTGAATGGAATATACCAAATTATCGAGATTAAAGTTGATAGCAGGTTCTTCATTTTATGTAATATCCATGGACCAAATTTAGTTGATAGGGAATTTTGGGACCTATTGTCACTTAAACTGATTAAATATATAGGGAAGAATCAAATATTAGCAGGAGATTTAAATTTGGTGGCTTTGCTTAAAGGGACACTGAACCCAAATTTTTTCTTTCGCAATTCATATAGAGCATGCAATTTTTTTTTAATTGTTTTATTTATAATCCAAGTCACTGTCCAAAAACAATATCAACCATTTTGAAAACATGGCATAATCAAAAGATACAATAAATTTGACAACATAGTACTATGTTCATTTATACATGTAGTTAAATTTAGGCTAATCATCACATTAATGAACACAAACATTTTATTTTCCTACAATGCTTGGAGTTTTTGATTTTCAGTATAACCCCCCCCCCCCCCTTGTTTCCCCCCCCCCCCCCATGCGAAGAGAAAACATAACAAAAAAAAACAGAAAAAAAAAAAAAAAAAAACAAACAAAAAAAAAATTACCATCACTTTCTTCCTCCTGAAGCTTTACCAGTTCCCTAATAGAACAATTTCTGTATTTCTAAAGGGGAAGATTATATAATCTATTTCTGCAGCCGGAAAGATTTTTAAGAAGGCAGCCCATTTATCAAAGAACCTTTTAATGTCTTGTTCATTATTTATATCCGCGTTTCTCTGGTCTAAAATGCATTGTTTTTTCATGCAGTTTTTAATTTCAGTAATGCTTGGCATTGCATGACTTTTCCACTTCTTACAGATTAAATACCTGGTAGCAAGAATAGCGGAGATTATTATTTTTTCATCAGTTTGCTTACCAGGCTCTTCCTTAAGGCAGAGTATTATCTGATATATTGTCAAAGAGACATAGCCTATCTTAAGCACCTTTTTTAGCCAGTATTCGAGCCTAGCCCAGAGATTTTTAATCTTTGGACAATACCAAAACATATGTATTAAATCAGCTGCCTGATACGAACATTTAGGACATTTATTAAACCCTACATTCACACATTTGAAACCTCTCTCGGGGGTAAAATATGCCCCATGAAGGAGCTTAACATGTGCCTCCCTTCAAGTTGCAGAGAGCGTTACTTGTGCAATTTTTTTAATTGACAATTGAATAGTTTTAGACTCAATATTACTCTGAGGGATTGCTGTATTCCAGTAGAGGGCAATCTTTGCCAGTACCGGTTCTCCTTTATTTGTACCCAGAAGGTGATAACATGGTGCAATTGACATATGACCATTTCTTGTTAGAGCAAGCCAATCATCGAGTTTACCTAGTCCCCATTCCCAACCAGCTTTCTTAACTAGGTCCTGTGCAAAATGCCTTAATTGCAAATACGCAAAGAAGTCTTTATTGGGCAAATCAAAATCTCTTTTTAATTCCTGGAATGTTTTGATATATTTTCTCTCTTTATCAATTATTTGGTATACCTTGGTTAACCCCCGATTATGCCATTTCCTAAAGACTTCGGAATGCAATCCTGATTGAAAAATAGGGTTACCTATTATAGGCAAAAGAAAGGTAGCACTATTATTAATTGAAAGAAAGGTTACTATCTTGTGCCAAGCTTTAAGTGGGTTAAGAATTGTTTTAAATCGTTTAATTTCTGAGGGGATTTCTTTAGGTACTAAGTGTATTAATGCAGATAGAGAATATGGGTAGCAGACACTGGTCTCGAGATAATTATTCAAGACATAGTTATTAGATGAGATCCAGTCTGTTACGACACGAGCCAGAAAGGAGAGGTTATATAGCCTTATGTCTGGTAAGGCAAGACCACCATCCTTTCTTGGTATTGAAAGTTTCATAAGAGATATCTTTGACCTCTTATTCTGCCATAAGAACTGTATAAGTGAAGTATTGATTGAACGTATATCCTTACCTAATAGAATTATTGGTGTATTTTGAAGTATATATAAAAGTTTTGGAAGAAGAGCCATTTTAAAAAGGGCAATCCTTCCAGAAAGTGATATTGGGAGATTTTGCCATAACAAAAGCTTTTCTTTGATCATTTTTACTACTGGGGGTATATTCAATGTATAGAGATCTACGGACCTTGTCGGAATATGAATCCCTAGATATTTAAAAGAATCTTTTACTTGGCGAAAAGGAGTTTCTAATATTGAAGTTTTATTTTTCCTGAGCCACACTATCTCTGATTTTGTCATATTTACTTTGTATCCAGAGAATGTACCAAATTGTTCCAAGATCTGAAAAAGTTTTGGTAAGTTCAGTTTGGTGTTAGCCAAATAAAGCAGCAGATCATCAGCATACAGACCGATTTTTATTTCGCAGTTACGAATTTTTATACCATCCAAATGATGGCGTATTTTAATTGCCAGAGGTTCAATGGAAATATTAAATAAGAGCGGGGAAAGAGGACAGCCCTGCCTTGTTCCTCTACCTAACAAGATAGAGGGGGAAATGTTGTTATTCACTATCAATCTTGTAGATGGGTGTTTATATAGATTTTCGATAAATTCAAGAAAATTACCTCTGATGCCAAATTGTCTTAACGATGTTTTGATATGTTCGTAAAATATTGAATCAAAGGCTTTTTCAGCATCTAAGGAAATAATAGCAAGGTCAGGTATGTCCTCCCCCCCGCTAGTTAAATTAGATAGTACCTCAAAATATTCTGTCACCAATAGGGCTTCCCTAATTTTTGAGGCTGAGTTGCGGTTATTTAGAAAACCTGCTTGATCAGTATGTATAATTTCTGAGAGGGGTCTTTGAAGTCTAGATGCTAGAATTGCAGTAAGAATTTTGTAATCTGAATTTAACAGTGCAATTGGTCTGTAGGATTCCTTGTATTCAGGGTTTTTTCCGCCTTTTAATATCAAAGTTGTGTAAGAATTGGTAAATGAAGAGGGGATCATTTTACCACTAATAAAGAAGCTGTTAAAGAGCGTGCAAAGATGTGGGGTGGCTTCACCAATCAGGATCTTATAGAATTCACTAGGCAAGCCATCTGGACCTGCTGCTTTATTTGAGGCAAGCTTGGATATTACTTTCTCTATTTCTTCTATGGAAATAGGGACATTGAGGCTATCAGCCATTTCTGATGTGACAGTAGGATACGTGATATCTCTCCAAAAGTCATCAGATGTATGCGTATCACTTGTTTTAAATGAATATAATTCCTGGTAATATTCATTAAATGCAGCTAGTATGTCTTCGGCTTTAGAAAGCTGAAGACCTTTATTATACAATTTGTCTATGATTGGTTGTTTTTTCTCATTTTTTATTAATTTGGCCAGCATCTTACCTGATTTATTACCATATTTATATAGCTTAGCCTGCATTTTTAATTCCTTTTGAGTTTCTTGCAGTAAAACAAAAGTATCCCTTTCATTTTTTGCTTTAACGTATTTTGCCCAATTTAAGGGGGTTTTGTCAAGCAGATAATGATTATAAGTGTTAGTTAAACATTGGCATGATTCTCTTTCTCTAGATCGAATTTTCTTATGCAGGGCTGAGCTATATGAAATTATTTCGCCTCTCATTACTGCTTTTGCAGTGTCCCAAAATACTTCAGGGCGGTTTAAATAGTCTTTATTAAAATGTACAAATTCCTTATATCTATTTATAAGCCAGTTCTTGAATTTTACCTCAGTCGTCAGATAGTAGGGAAAAAAGAAACGTGTTGCAGCAGAATACAAATGTGAAAGCTGAAACTCAAGTACAATCGGTGCATGATCTGAAAGAAATATTGGTCCTATATCTGTTTTTACCCCTCTCATCACCATACGTTCATCAATTAGAAAAATGTCGATTCTGGAGAGCGTCTTATGCGCCTTGGAAAGACAGGTAAAATTTTGAGTAGAAGGATTTTGCTGTCTCCAGATATCCCGCAGTGCTAAGTTCTGCATTATTTTTTTAAACATCTTACCCTCTAGATTATCTTTTTTTTGTTTTAACTGTTTGACATTATGTCTTAGCCTATCGATCGGGCATTGTGGTGCCATATTGTAATCTCCTCCCATAATTAAAGAGCCTTCCGTGAAGGATAATAATTTGGTCTGCAAAGTGTTCCAAAATTTTGGATCAAATACATTAGGGCCGTATGTATTACATAATGTATACATCTTCTGGGCAATCTTTATTTTCAGTAGTACATATCTCCCCCCGATGTCAGCCTCAAAATGTGTGACTTCGGTATCAATTTTCTTTCCTATTAGAATTGCTACCCCCCTTTTCCTCTTAACACTAGGTGCAAAATAGATTTCTTTTACCCATGTTGATTTAAGTTTTAAAGATTCTTCAGCTGATAAATGGGTTTCTTGAATAAAACCTATGTCAGTCTGGATCTTTCGCAGGTGATTAAGGATTGCTTTTCTCTTTATAGGGGTAGATATACCACCTACATTCCAAGATACTATTTTACAATTTTTATTCAGCATATTCATTTATACATTAAGAAGGAAGAAAGAGAAGAGAGAAAGAGAAAAAATAAATAAATAAATAAAATAAATAAATAAAAAAAAAAAATAATAATAATAATAATAAAATAAAATAAAATAATAATAATAATTTAAAATTAGACACCTAAATTTTCTCTGCACAGGTGGGGGTTGGGTCCTAGGACTCACGTCTAGAAGAGACACGGTCTTTCCCATAAGCAAAAACCTATAGCTTACACTCAGTCTAATAATCAGATATTCAATATTGCTGTTATTAAGCTTAGGAACCCAGTGTGTTATAGAAGCTCTCAGCCAGTTGAGCTTCTTCAAAGAAGTGTGTGACTTCCCCAACTTTAACCTTTAATTTGTAGGGGTACATTATGGTTGCCTGGTACCCTTTTTGTATCAATTTGGAACAAATAGGAGCAAGCTCCCTTCTCCTTGCTGCAGTGTCAGCGGAGAAATCTTGAAACATAAGGATTGTAGCGTCTCCAGCCTTAACAGGCTGTTGTTTGCGATAATGCTGGAATAAGGTAAGTTTGTCTTGAAAATTTAATATTCTAGCGATAACAGGCCTAGGCCTAGTTCTATCTTTATTGCCTGAGCGAGGTAGACCAAGTCTGTGCGCTCTCTCCACTGGGATGGGATATAGGGTAGATGGCATCTTTAAAATTGTAGGCAAGGTTTCTGATATAAAATTAACAAGATTGTCATATTGTTGTTCTTCCGGAAGGCCTATAATTCTTATATTATTTCTTCTAGAACGATTTTCTAGATCTTCTAATCTGTTTTGAATTTTCTGTACGTTATTATTTATACCTTCTAGATTAGAACTATGCGTTATTGTTAGATCTTCCAGGTCCGAAACTCTTTGTTCGGCTTCCTGCAGCCTATTGGAGAATTGACGAACCTCTTGTGTCAGAGAAAGAAAATCTTGTTTGATTTCAGCTCTAAGAGCCTCAAATTTAGGAGAGAGCGCATCAGATATACTAGCGACTAAGCTGTGAATATTGGTTACTTCTTGTACAACTGGTACATTTAACATAGTTGGTTGCGCTTCTGTGGGAGGCTCCTGATTACCCTTCAATTTTCTGTCTCTCTGTCTTGCTGCCATGGCTGGAGAAATATTCCGGGGTGATGTGTGAAGGAATTTATCCATGTGCCAGAAAAGAAAAGAGAATTAAAAAAAATTGAAGTGAGGCAATTTATCTAAGTGAAGATCAATACAGGGAGTGAACTTAATTTTAGAGTTAAGTTTGAGAAGGTGAAGCGTTCTCAAATAGACAAGTGAGGATAGGGATGTGCACTATTGTGACCAAGTGAGGGAAAAGAAAAGGGTAGAGAGAAAAAAAAAAAAAAAAAAGGAAAGAAAGGAAAAATAATAAACTGTGAATTAAATCGTGTTATTTAGATCCAGCCAGGGATGCAGAGATCAGGGACGTTATTAATGTTAGGCAATTTTATGCCAATTTGTTAATTGTCTTACTGTTGCTAATCTTCAAAAGACACAATAAAGGAAATGGTATCTCTGAAAGCAGCAACAGCAATTTCTTAATTAGATTTATATCCAAGAAAATATTATTCCAGCAATTATATACAGTATATTTTATAGGTAAGCAAACATATTCACAGTGACCTAGTTATATCCTGGTTCAGTCAGTTTCATTTGTATTTTATTTTCAGAGAAGTTAAAATATCTCTTCTTTAAAGAAAATTTATAAGGTAGTTTTAACTAATGATCTTTATATTTCTATATAAACTTTCTCCCTGTCCAATAGTAAGGGATAGTATTTTATTTTCAGGGAACGTAGGAGATTTATTCTTAGGAAAGAGTTATTAGATAATATAACTGAGGATCTTTTATCTCTATATAGCCCTTCCCTCCAAGCAGTAATAATGGGTAATATATCCTGAAAAAGGTTATAGTAAATTTCTCTGGTATTGAATTATTAATTCCTTATTCACACTCAATAACCTTTGATTTTTTTTTTCCTCCCCCTCTCCTCTCCCTTCTCTCTCCCCTGAGAATGTTTCACTTTTTAGAGGAGAAAGTACAATGTCTTTTTACATACTATGCACATTTTACACATTCTTAAGCATTAACATTTTTGCCTAGATTTGCTCAATACATTGATATGACAAAAATTGTAGCGACAAGTAATATAGTTAAATAAAATTAAATGTGCCAAACAAATCATATGCAGAAAAAAGAATCATATAAGGAGCCAATGAAAAAAAAAAAAAAAAAAAAAAAAAAAGTTCCTTTATATAGTTAATAAAGTTCAGCCAGTTCTTGTATGTATGCAGCTCGTCACCTTACCTGGGTCATTCTATGCATCAGCGTTCAACTAATAGCCAGGTAGGTGGGCAGAAAGAGCCTTCAATATGAGAAAATGCCAAAATTGCTGATACCTATTAGAGGGGTTAATTATACAGCCATCTTCCATAGCATTTTTACCAGGATCCATACAGTGTTCCCCAGGACATGCAGCTCTGGTTGGTATCCCCAAAAAAAAGGTGAAGAGAGAAAAACATGCTCCCAGATTGAGCACCTCCTAATTTAGCGCTTACCCACAGCGTCTCGAGGAACCAGAGCAGAGATATGCAGAGGCGCTGCACAGGGAGATCTCAGCGGCAACTGCCAGGCTAGCTACACACAGCCCCGACCTCCCACGCAGCACCGGTGGGGGAGGGGGGATTCTCCAGCAAGCTTTCAGTCCGGCACCGAGCAGAGCCGCTTCGAGTACTTATCGCTCCCTGCTTGAAGATGCGGCTCCGCCACCACACTTCAGCTCAGTCTCACGGATGATTTCTGTCTCCCTCGCAACTTCGGTGGGGGAGAGGAAGGTATGTGGGGGGTCCGCCGCGCTGCTGTGGGTACTCAGGGCAGGAGTCAGGAAAAAAACATCAGGTCCTTTGTTAGTGCAGCAGTGTTGATATATGTAAATAGCCTTATCCTCCCACGCAGCACCGGTGGGGGAGGAAAGGGTATGGAGAGAATCTGCTGTTATCCTGTAGGTAATTAGGGCCAGGTTCAAGGCAGTTTATCAGTATAGCAGAGAGAGTGTATAAAGATAGCCTCAACCTCCCACGCAGCACCGGTGGGGGAGGGAGGCACTCTGTTCCTCTTTGAAGTTATATCACAAGTTCTAATATATATAAAAAGAGGAAGCCCAAGGTATAGGCTTTTTGCAAGCTGACTAATAATGTCAGCACAGTGGGATGTCTGTCCACTGTCTGGTTCCAGGAGCGTTGATACAGGCTATCCAAGAAGCTACCCAGGTCCCTGGGTTTGGCACGAGAAACTCCACCAGCAGCTGCAGGACTGGAAGGTAATCACACACAGGTGTGTGCAGTTAGCTCCTCCTCCGGAAACCACTCCCTCAGAGCATGCAATTTTAAGCAACTTTCTAATTTACTTCTATTATCAAATTTTCTTCATTTTTTTGGTATCTTTATTTGAAAAGCAAGAATGTGAGTTTAGATGGTGGCCCATTTTTGGTGAACAACCTGGGTTGTTCTTGCTGATTGGTGGATCAATTTAACCGACCAATAAACAAGCGCTGTCCAGTGGACTAAACCAAAAAATAACTTAGATGCAAATAAAGATAGCAAGAGAACGAAGAAAAATTGATAATAGGAGTAAATTAGAAATTTGCTTAAAATTGCCTGCTCTATCTGAATCACAAAAGAAAAAAATTTGGGTTCAGTGTCCCTTTAATCTACATAGATGGGGTAAATACCATGTAACCCTGAGAAATAGGAAGACACGGATTCTCCAAAAGTTTTGTAAGCGTTCACATGTGCTTCTAAGTCACACCAAATGTTATCCAGAATAGACATGTTTTTGGTGTCAGAGACATTAATTGGGCTAAAGATGAAAACTGATATACATGATATTACTATTTCAGATCATGCCATCATATCTCTTGAATTTAAAACTAAAATATTACAATTACCTAATAATAAGGGTGCTTTTTTTTCTAAAATTTTTAATTCACAATTTGAAATTTCAAAACTGGCTAAAAGGGAAATCGGAGGAATTTTACTCTTAATTCTTTGTACTTAGATAAAATTGAGATATTTTGGGAGACAGCTAAAGCCGTTATGCGAGGTGAGATTAAGGCTTACCTCTGTCGGCTTAAGAGGAAGCACAAACAAAAAGAAATGCAACACGCATGTAGTGTTAGGAATAAATATAATGCTTATGTCGTCAATAAAACTAGAGTCTGTTGGGACAGATACGTATATGCAAAGACTCAGAGAGATACATTTTTAAAACAACAAACAGCGCCAGAGGAGGTGAGACTAAAAGCTATTTATGGGGGATTTACAGGTAGATCAGCCAAATATTTAGCTATGATAACTAAGCAGAGGATAAAAAACATTATCCCAGCTATTAAGGGTAGGGAAGGAAGAGTCACAGATAATACTAAAATTGAAAAAGGTTTTTTTGATTTCTTTAAGAATCTTTCACCTAGATTACGAGTTTTGCGTTAGGCTTAAAAAGCAGCGTTGGCCGGTCCCAACACTGCTTTTTAACACCCGCTGGTATTACGAGTCTTGCAGGTACAGGTGTACCGCTCACTTTTTTGGCCAGACTTGGAAATACCGCAAATCCACTTACGTAAATTGCGTATCCTCTTTTTTCAATGGGACTTGCATAGCGCCAGTATTACGAGTCTGCCAAAAAGTGAGCGGTAGATCCTCTCCTGTCAAGACTGTTTTTTACAGCATTTTAAAGTCAGTAGTTAAGAGTTTTACACTACAACGCCGTAGCATAAAACTCTTAACTAAAGTGCTAAAAAGTACACTAACACCCATAAACTACCAATTAACCCCTAAACCGAGGCCCTCCCACATCGCAAACACTAAAAGAATATTATTAACCCCTAATCTGCCATCCCTAACATCGCCGACACCTACCTACATTTATTAACCCCTAATCTGCCGCCCCCAACGTCGCCGCCACTATACTAAAGTTATTAACCTCTAAATCTAAGTCTAACCCTAACCCCCCCTAACAAATATAATTTAAATACATCTAAATAAAATTACTATAATTAACTACATTATTCCTATTTAAAACCAAATACTTACCTGTAAAATAAACCCTAAGCTAGCTGCAATATAACTAATAGTTACATTGTATCTAGCTTAGGGTTTATTTTTATTTTACAGGCAAGTTTGTATTTATTTTAACTAGGTAGAATAGTTATTAAATAGTTATTACTTATTTAATAAACTACCTAGCTAAAATAAAGACAAATTGACCTGTAAAATAAAATCTAACCTAAGTTACACTACCACCACACTATAATTAAATTAATTCCCTAAATTATATAAAGTTAAATAAAATTAGCTAAAGTACAAAAACAAACAAACACTAAATTACAGAAAATAATAAACAAATTACAAGATTTTTTTTTTACACCTAATCTAATCCCCCTAACAAAATAAAAAAGCCCCCCCAAAATAAAAAAGCCCTACCCTACACTAAATTACAAATAGCCCTTAAAAGGGCCTTTTGCAGGGCATTGCCCCAAAGTAATCGGCTCTTTTACCTGTAAAAAAAATTACAAATCCCCCAACATTAAAACCCACCACCCACACAACCAACCCTACTCTAAAACTCACCCAATACCCCCTTAAAAAAACCTAACACTAACCCCTTGAAGATCACCTTACTGGGAGAAGTCTTTATCCAACCGGGCCGAAGTCCTCAACGAACCCGGGAGAAGTCTTCATCCAAGCCGGGCAAAGTGGTCCTCCAGACGGTCAGAAGTCTTCATCCAGACAACATTTTCTATCTTCATCCATCCGGCGTGGAGCGGGTCCATCTTCAAGACATCCGACGCGGAGCATCCTCTTCTTTCCACAGCGACTGAAGAATGAAGGTACCTTTAAGTGACGTCATCCAAGATGGCATCCCTTCAATTCCAATTGGCTGATAGAATTCTATCAGCCAATTGGAATTAAGGTAGAAAAAATCCTATTGGCTGATGCAATCAGCCAATAGGATTGAGCTGGCATTCTATTGGCTGATTGGAATAGCCAATAGAATGCCAGCTCAATCCTATTGGCTGATTGGATCAGCCAATAGGATTGAACTTCCTCCGATTGGCTGATTGCATAAGCCAATAGGATTTTACCTACCTTAATTCCGATTGGCTGATCAGCCAATCAGAATCTAAGGGACGCCATCTTCGATGACGTCACTTAAAGGAACCTTCATTCTTCAGTCACCGTGGAAAGAAGAGGATGCTCCGCGTCGGATGTCTTGAAGATGGACCCGCTCCGCGCCGGTTGGATGAAGACAGAAGATGCCGTGTGGATGAAGACTTCTGCCTGTCTGGAGGACCACTTCTGCCCATTTGGAGGACCACTTCTGCCGGATTCGTTGAGGACTTCGGCCCTGTTGGATGAAGACTTCCCCCGGTAAGGTGATCTTCAAGGGGTTAGTGTTAGGTTGGTTGTGTGGGTGGTGGGTTTTAATGTTGGTGATTTGTAATTTTTTTTACAGGTAAAAGAGCTGATTACTTTGGGGCAATGCCCCGCAAAAGACCCTTTTAAGGGCTATTTGTAATTTAGTGTAGGGTAGGGCTTTTTTATTTTGGGGGGGCTTTTTTATTTTGTTAGGGGGATTAAATTAGGTATAATTCGTTTAAAAATCTTGTAATTTGTTTATTATTTTCTGTAATTTAGTGTTTGTTTATTTTTGTACTTTAGCTAATTTTATTTAATTGTATTTAATTTAGAGAATTAATTTAATTATAGTGTAGTGTTAGGTGTTAGTGTAACTTAGGTTAGGTTTTATTTTACAGGTACTTTTGTATTTATTTTAGCTAGGTAGTTTATTAAATAGTTAATAACTATTTAGTAACTATTCTACCTAGTTAAAATAAATACAAACTTGCCTGTAAAATAAAAATAAACCCTAAACTAGATACAATGTAATTATTAGTTATACTGTAGCTAGCTTAGGGTTTATTTTATAGGTAAGTATTTAGCTTTAAATAGGAATAATTTAGTTAATTATAGTAATTTTATTTAGATTTATTTAAATTCTATTTAAGTTGAGGGGGAACGGTTAGTCTTAGGTTTAGGGTTTAATATGTTTATTATAGTGGCGGCGACGTTGGGGGCGGCAGATTAGGGGTTAATAAGTGTAGGTAGGTTGCAGCGACATTTGGTGGTGGCAGATTAGGGGTTAAGAAATATAATGTAGGTGTCGGCGATGTTGGGGGCAGCAGATTAGGGGTTCATAAGTAGAATGTAGGTGGCGGTGGTGTCCGGAGCGGCAGATTAGGGGTTAATAATATAATGTAGGTGTCAGCGATGTCGGGGGTGGCATATTAGGGGTTATATTAGGGGTGTTTAGACTTGGGGTTCATGTTAGGTGTAGATATAAATTTTATTTCCCTATAGGAATGAATGGGGCTGCGTTAGGAGCTAAACGCTGCTTTTTTGCAGATGTTAGACTTTTTTTTCAGCCGGCTCTCCCCGTTGATTCCTATGGGGAAATTGTGCATGAGCATATTACACCAGCTCACCACTAACATAAGCAGCGCTGGTATTAGAGTGAGATTTTGAGCAAAATTTTGCTCAATGCTTACTCCTTGTCTTTTAACGCCGGGTTTGTAAAAACCCGTAATACCAGCGCTGTCTGTAAGTGAGCGGTGAGCATAAACTGCTCGTTAGCACCGCATAGCCTCTAACGCAAAACTCGTAATCTAGCCGTTTATAAGGAAGGAACAGTGGACCAAGAACAAAAAGGAACATTTTGGGAAAGGGTAAAGACTCCTAGAATTCAACAGGAGATTATAGACAATTAAATGTACCTATTTCAGCTAAGGAAATTACAGATAGTATTAAAGCCGCTAGACTAAATAAAGCCCCAGGCCCTGACTGTCTACCTATTGAATTTTATAGAGTGTTCCAAGAACAAGTTACCCCTATACTTGACAGACTATTTAATACATATTATTCTCTAAATGTAGCTAGTCCTAGATACTTCTCTGCATCTAATATTACACTAATTCTTAAGAAAAATAAGGACCCTGAATTACCCACGTCATATCGGCCAATTTCACTCTTAAATGCCGATTACAAATTACTATCAGCCATCATTGCCAACCGCTTAAAACCCCAGTTGGGTAAGATAATACATGAGAACCAGGTTGGTTTTATGACGGGAAGAACTCCAGTTAAGAACATGCGTAAGGTCATGGTATTACTTGATTATTATTGGGATAAATTGAAACAAAAAAGAAATAAAGATCAGATAGACTTAGCCTTACTTACAATAGATGCAGAAAAGGCGTTTGGTTATATAAGTTGGGATCACCTCTTTCACACATTAGATAGATTTGGATTTTACGGTCAATGTAAGTGTTTCGTGCAGACAATTTACAGTAAACCTTTATCCTCTATTTTTATCAATGGTACAATTTCTGAGCGTTTTGTTTTGCACAGAGGGACTAGACAGGGGTGCCCCTTATCTCCATTGCTTTTTAACATTTCTTTAGAGTCGCTTGCTAGTGACAAGTGTTAGAAGGTATACAATTAGGGGGCCGAAAAATAGTACTATCCTTATACTCTGATGATTTGCTTGTGCAATTTCTGGATATAAAATTAATCTGACCAAATATGAATTAATGTGGTTAGTGAAACCTACGTCAGATTGTATAAATCATCCATTTAGAGAAACTACCCATATAAATTTTCTGGGTATTATTCTAAGTAACAACCCTCAAGAGTGGTACGGATTGAATTATCCAAGAGTTTTTAAGGAACGCAGGAAAAAAATTATTTAGACTTGGATGTCTCTTCCAATATCCCTAATGGCAGGCGTAATGTTAATAAAGAGTATTTTATTTCCCAAATTTTTATATCTCCTACAAAATATACAGATATTCATACATAAAGTGGATATTAGATAATTGAATCAGATGTGCATAAAATTTATTTGGAAAAATAAGAAACCGTGAATAGCTTTGAGCAGACTGATGAAACCTAGAAAAGCGTCAGGGTTTGCAGTTCCAAACATTGAATATTACAATCTAGTCACTCTGTTTAAATAAGCTGTTGAGTGGATCACAGAAAGAGAATATATATCCTCCTTTCAATGTGAATCTAAACTAATAGCCCCATTTAGATTAAAAGCTCTGATTCATTGTCCTATGAAGCTCCTTCCTCTCAATGTAAGGAATTTAATAATGTTCCGTAATGTAATATTAGCATGGTATAAATATTATGCTGAGATCAAAATAGTTTCCTATTTGACTGAATTTTTGCCAATTAGGGGTAACACGGAATTTATACCGGGCCTCACAAATAGGATATATGAAGAATGGGAGATTAAGGGGCTAAGATGGATCAAACAATTCTTAACAGCAGAATCAACAATAGAATATTTTACAAATTTACTTCTTAAATTTGGTTTGCCCTATAATAACTTCCATGCTTATTTGCAGACTAGACACTACTGAAGGTAATTGCAACTAAGATATGGTTAAGATTGGTCAAGTGGTCCACTGGTAGCTAGAATAAAGTTATTTCAATCCAGCATACATACTATTACACCCTTCTATGACTTAGTGAATACTTATATTAACAAGAGACAATGGGAGTACTTTAAATATATATGGCAAAAGTTTTCTCCAGAGATTAGTGGGCAAGATGTCAAAGAGAGTGTTAACATAGCTATTAATTCACAAATACCTACAGCATGGCAGGAAGCACATATAAAGTTGATATTTAGGCCTCTATTTATCAAGCTGTCAACCGCAAATACGCTGGAATTCCGCAGCGTATTTGTGGCGAGCCTGATTCGTCTTAGTTATCAAAGGCTAGAAACCGGCAAAAGTAGAATTCAGTGACGTAACATACGATCCGCCGGACTCAGTCCGACACAGATCGATGGTTACATCACTCCAGATGTTCCGAATGCAAGTTCGGCACAATCTGACTACTTTTGGAAGTTTTCAAGATCCTACCAGGTACGCTAGGCACTTTTCCGGCCCAGCGTACCTGGTTTTCAATCCGCCGCCCTGGAGGCGGCGGATGCCATAGGAATCAATGGGAGTCTGACAGCAGCTAAAGCTCATGTTTGCTGCTGCCCGATATCCCATTGATTCCTATGGGAAATGTCTACACCTAACTCCCTAACATGTACCCCGAGTCTAAACACCCCTAATATGCCCCCCTACACCGCCGCCACCTACATTATACTTATTAACCCCTAAACCGCCGCTCTTGGAGCCCACCGCCTCTCTAATAAATTTATTAACCCCTAAACCGCCACTCCCGGAGCCCACCATCACTCTAATAAATTTATTAACCCCTAAACCGCCACTCCCAGACCCCGCCGCCACCTACATTATGTTCATTAACCTCTAATCTGCCCCCCCTACACCGCCGCCACCTACATTATATTTATTAACCCCTAAACCTAAGTCTAACCCTAACCCCCCCCCCTAACTTAAATATTATTTAAATTAATCTAAATAAATGAGAAATAAGACACTTCCCCCTCCCCCTTCTTTTACACAAACAGGAGAAAGCTGGAGAAGGTAGCTGACGGTATTCAAATAAAACTTTGGGGCTTGGTTAGGAGTCTGAAAATCAGAGCAATGTTCTTTAAAAATAAGCAAAATTATTCATTTAAAAAAAAAAAAAAAAAAAACTTTATGGGCTTTATAAATAGATAATCTACAAAACATTTATGCAAAGAAAAAATGAGTGTATAATGGCCCTTTAACTAAATTATTCCTATTTAAAACTAAATACTTACCTATAAAATAAACCCTAAGATAGCTACAATATAACTAATGGTTACATTGTAGCTATTTTAGGATTTATTTTTATTTTACAGGCAACTTTGTATTTATTTTAACTAGGTACAATAGTTATTAAATAGTTATTAACTATTTAATAACTACCTAGCTAAAATAAATTCAAAAGTACCTGTAAAATAAATCCTAACCTAAGTTACAATTACACCTAACACTATAATTAAATAAATTAAATTAATTAACTACAATTATCTATAATTAAATAAAATAAAGTACAAAAAAACCCAAACATTAAATTACAGAAAATAAAAATTTTTTACAAGAATTTTAAACTAATTAAACTAATTACACCTAATCTAAGCCCCCTTATAAAATAAAAAAGCCCCCTAAAATAATAAAATTCCCTACCCTATACTAAATTACAATTAACCCTTAAAAGGGCCTTTTGCGGGGCATTGCCCCAAAGTAATCAGCTCTTTTACCTGTAAAAAAAAGAAATACAACCCCCCAACATTACAACCCACACACCCAACCCTACACTAAAACCCACCCAAACCCCCCTTAAAAAAACCTAACACTAACCCCCTGAAGATCACCCTACCTTGAGCCGTCTTCACCCAGTCGGGCACAAGTGGACCTCCAGAGGGCAGAAGTCTTCATCCGATCCGGGCAGAAGAGGACATCCAGACTGGCAGAAGTCTTCATCCAGGCGGCATCTTCTATCTTCATCCATCCGGAGCGGGTCCATCTTCAATCCATCCGACGTGGAGCATCCTCTTCCATCGACGTCCTAACGAAGAATGAAGGTTCCTTTAAATGACGTCATCCAAGATGGCATCCCTTGAATTCCGATTGGCTGATAGGATTCTATCAGCCAATCAGAATTAAGGTAGGAAAAATCCTATTGGCTGATCCAATCAGCCAATAGGATTGAAGTTCAATCCTATTGGCTGATCCAATCAGCCAATAGAATTGAGCTCACATTCTATTGGCTGATCCAATCAGCCAATAGAATGCAAGCTCAATCCTTAGTGACAGGGTAGCAAGAAAGCTGCGAATAAGCCGAAGAGCAGCGAAATCGATGACTGTTAGTTAACAACAGTCCGCTGCTCATCGCACCGTACTTGGTGCGCGGCTTTTTGACAGCTTTCTTGATAAATTTGGCGAACGTATTCAGGTCCGCGGCGGAGATGTTAGGCGATCTTAGGCGAGCGTATTGGGGCCGTCAAATGCAGGTAAGTAGACAGCTTGATAAATAGAGGCCATAATGTTTATATTACATAACACCAGACAAATTAACAAAGTGGCACAAAACAATATGTTATTATACAAGATGTAGCGCAATGGGTACTTATATTTTTCATGTCCTAAAACCTTGCAATTTTGGCACAAAGTAAATTTCTGGATAAATAAGACACTGAAAATAAACTATAAGATTGTCCCATATATTGTTTTTTTCCTAATTAAATATACAGAACATTATGAATATAAATTAATAAACACAATCAGATTCCTTGCTCGGAGTTTGACATGGAAATCCTTACATGCACCTAACTATGTGGCTCTTAAGGGAATGATAATTACGCGTCTTATCATGGAGTAACATAATATGCAGAACCACAATGATACTCAGCTGAGGTGCTATTTCAATAAATGGATGGGAGTAATTAAGTCTCTTCCCAAACATACCCAAATACAACTAGTAAAACAGTTTGATAACTCTATTTTTTTTAGTTGTGGGTCCCCTACCTCTTTTTTTCCCCCTGTTTTTTCCTTTACTCCATGTGGTTACTATGGGTTAGCTTTTGACAGACGGACTAGAATATGTGAATATGTGTTATGAAGATGGATATTAGACTTATGGATATAATTTTGATTAATCATATCAAGAGAAGTAGATTTTATGTCTTAATATAATGGAATCATAAATGTATGTAGTGCTGAAAGTCTAGGGAAGAAAATATATCTTGTTGATCATCTTCTTGCATATCATGTCAAGATTTGTCGAAAAATATGTGTGTGATGTCCATATATATATGCTTGAAACTCAAATAAAAACAGATTTGAGAAAAAAAATATATAACTGTGTTGGTTGTGCAAAACTGGGGAATGAGTAATAAAGGGATTATCTATTTTTTAAAACATTAACAATTCTATTGTAGATTGTCCCTTTAAGCAATGCTGCTAAATTTATAGACTGGGTGTATTCACCCTTAGGCTACTGTTTGTAAATCTTGTAAAGTCGGATTGATGAAAAGCAGGTTAGAGACATATACCTATACATGAAACATCACTTTTATCTTACATGTGAATCACAACTGTCAGAAGTTAGGAGTAATATACTGATGCTCTTAGAGTAATCGTAATTTTACACATATCATATAGGATCACATAGCGTCATACAGGATCATATTAATACACATTGCACATTAGCAATCACTGTATACACACTATTAGTTGATGCACTTATCTTTAATAACCACATAGTTATACATTAATTTCCCTATACCTTAAGTAG
Organism: Bombina bombina; assembly: GCF_027579735.1. NCBI lineage: Eukaryota > Metazoa > Chordata > Amphibia > Anura > Bombinatoridae > Bombina > Bombina bombina. Next base: position 430,084,193 of record NC_069504.1, on the reverse strand, counting down.
TATTAATGTCTCAAATGCAACATCAAATATATTTAGTTAGTGTCTATAAAATTATACACATTATATATATTCCCTTCACACTCGCATATCACTAGATAATTAGTACATCCAGTCTAGGTAATACTTCTTAGTTTACACATTAGCACGGATCAAGGATTGGACATCCCATCTAGTTTCCCATCACTGTACACGAAAACAAAATTTATGCTTACCTGATAAATGTATTTTTTTCCGAATACGGTGAGTCCACGGAAACATCAATTACTGTTGGGAATATCACTCCTGGACAGCAGGAGGAGGCAAAGAGCACCACAGCAAAGCTGTTATGTCACTTCTCTTCCCACAATCCCCAGTCATTCGACCGAAGGAAAATGGAGAAAGAAGAAATAACACAAGGTGTAGAGGTGCCTGAGGTTAAAGTTAAATATAGCTGTCTTAAAATAAAGGGCAGGCCGTGGACTCACCGTATCCGGAAAAAAATAAATTTATCAGGTAAGCATACATTTTGTTTTCTTTCCTAAGATATGGTGAGTCCACGGAATCATCAATGACTGTTGGGAACCAATACCCAAGCTAGAGGACACCGATAATTAGGGAGGGACAAGACAGGTAACCTAAACAGAAGGCACCACTGCTTGAAGAAGCTTTCTCCCAAAAGAACCTCAGCTGAGGCAAAAGAATCCAATTTGTAAAATTTGGACAGGATATGCAGAGAAAACCAAGTTGCAGCCTTGCAAATCGGTTCCACAGAAGCTTCATCTTTGAAAACCCAAGAAGAAGAGACAGCCCTTGTAGAATGAGCTGCAATTCTCTCAGGAGACTGCTGCCCAGCAGTCTCATAAGCTAAACCAATTCTACTTCTCAACCAGAGAGAAATAGAAGTAGCAGAAACGTTCTGACCCTTTCGTTTCCCATAGAAACAAACAGGGCAGAAGACTGGTGAAAATCCTTAGTCGCCTGTAAAAGACAGCATATAAAGAGCAGCGAGTAGGATATTTGATGGTATATGTCATTCATGACACAATATAGTTTACGCCCACCACATGTTATTCATGACTTGAACTAGTTCACGCCCACTATATATACGTCACATATTATAGATTATACAGGTTATGAGAGGATTCTTATTAAGAACAAATACTAAGTAAATCTAATCGTAAGACTTCCCTCAAGAGAGATAAATACCCATCTGGCAGACTTCATTTCTTATAAATACTTTTTTTTTAAAAATATAGAAGAAAGAGTATGATCACAATGAGCGGTTAAATTTGCCACACATATACTGTAGCTAATAGATTTCCTTCAAATGAGATGATCCAAAGAATGTATCATATAGTATCTTAATTTCGTTAAATGTTTCGACAATATAAAGTTGTTTTACGTTCTACTTTGCAGCATTTGTGATTTACTGATTTGAAACAAATGTTGCAAAGTGGGTGTGAGCATATGACTCACTCTGATAGGTGGACAGATTATTTTAAAAGACGGGGTTTGTTAGTATTAGACATATGCCTGAGAATACAGCGTGTTGTCGCCGAGAAACAAGTTGCAATTGTCTTAGGGGAATGTCAACCCCATGTTTTTAAACAAACTGATTTTAATTTGTTTTAAATAAACCAACTTTATCTACTATAAGCACAAGTCTGTTTTGGAGGAGAGAGTCTATGAGACTGCATTATCGTTGGGAGCAGTGAGCTGGGACACCGGAGGAAGAGAGTCTGTGAGACCTCATTATCGTTGGGATCAGTGAGCTGGGACACTGTGAGATCCCAGCCTGTGTCACTTAGCACATTGGTGCTGCCACAATTGTGAGTACAGCGATATCTATCTTTCTATCGGCTTGGTACACCACAGAGTGACACTAGGAGGCGCCCTCTGTTGTTTGTGTTTCTCCACACAGATTATATACTTTATAACATTTAAACCTCTAAACTTCTGCCTGTCTCAAAGGCTTCTATTGACAGCCTCGTAATCACATGCTTTTGTATTTGCTTTTCACAACAGGAGACTGGTAGTTCATGTGGGCCATATAGATAACCATGTGTTCGGGCCTGGGGAGTTATTTAAGAGTCAGCACAACAGTACTAAATGCAACTCAATAGATTTTAAATAGTCACAGTCATGGGATCAGGGTCTGTCAGAAGATGCTTAGATACAAGATAATCACAGAGGTAAAAAGTATATTAATATAACTGTGTTGGTTGTGCAAAACTGGGGAATGGGTAATAAAGGGATTATCTATGTTTTAAAACAATAACAATTCTGGTGTAAACTGTCCCTTTAAGCAATGCTGCTAAATTTATAGACCCGGAGTACTCACCCTTGGTTACTGTTTGTAAATCTTATGTAAGAGAGACAAGTGATTTTCTTGATAAAAGTAAATATTTTGGTAATATTGAGAAGGATGTTGTGTTGGCCATATGGGATGTGACCAGTGTATACACTGTGATTCCCAATCAGGCTGGGTTGGTATGTGGCACTGCCCAGAGGACACAAGTGTCATGTGGCCAGTACAAAACCGCAGCAGGTGTCTTTATTGATAAACCTTTTGGAACTAATTTTGACTAATAATTACTTTATCTTTGATGGTACGCTTTACATGCAGAAAACGGGCACTGTGATGAGGTCCAACATGGCACCATCATATGCTTGACTAGTGATGGATAATATTGAGGAACAATATTATCTGTTTAGAATGGTACCGCTATATAGATGATCTGTTCAATTTTTGATGTGGTTCAATTGATTCATGATATTAGCTGAAAAATTAGGTTGAGACAATTGTTCCTTTTTTTAAATATACATCTAAGAATGATTACCATCAAATTAAATGTTTGGACAAATCTGCATGTTAAGCCAATAGTAAGAAATACTTTATTACATAGGAAAACATTTCACCCTCCTAATGTATTTAAATTTGTACAAAAATCACAATTCTTCGAAGTTGGAAGAAAAATAATGTCTGACCCTAAACAGAGAAAGTTGAGATTAGATGAAATTAGATTAAATGCAAAGGGGATATAAAAAAAAATGAACTTCCGAAAATTAGGAATAATTTGAATAGTCCACAAAATCCTAGGAGTAGAAACAACAATCAGAATAGAATGAATTTTGTCAGTAAATACAATACACTCAGTAGAGTAGGGATGTTCATAAGATCATTACCAAGAATTGGCATATACTACAGGCCCTGATATTAAATAATGTAATGAATTACCTAGGTCTGATTATAGAAAGGGCCTTACTTATAGAAAAAGATTAGTTAGAGCTTTGCCCCCCCCCCCCCCGCCCCAGTGGTAATAACAACACTTTTTTGGTAAAACCAAAAATGGAACATACCCATGTCTGGGTTGTGCACACTAATAGTTTCATCAAAGGTGATGGCGTTTCTCATCCATATACAGGAAAGAACAAAATTAAAGGTTTTTATAAATGTAATTCTTCCTACGTAGTATATGCTTTAAAATGCCAGTGTGGGCTGTTATATATAGGAGAAACGACCCAGAGAGTTAGGGATCGCATAGGACAACATAAGTCCAGTATAAGGAACTCTGATTTAAATCACCTACTAGTCCCAAACCATTTCTATAATCCTGGAAAGGGAAGAGAGAAAAAACATAATTTATGCTTACCAGATAAATTCCTTTCCTTCCTTGCAGGGAGAGTCCACAACTTCATTCCTTACTGTTGGGAAATACAACACCTGGCCACCAGGAGGAGGCAAAGACACCCCAGCCAAAGGCTTAAATATCCCTCCCACTTCCCCTTTACCCCAGTCATTCTGACGAGGGAACAAGGAAAAGTAGGAGAAACATCAGGGTATAAAAGGTGCCAGAAGAAAAATATAAAAAGGGAGCTGCCCATCAAAAAAATAAATTACGGGGGGGCGTGTCCAACCGGCAGCCATGATAGACTGAAAATTCAGTAGCTCTGAGACTGAATAAGCTAATCTAAAAAATATAATCAGAATTCCCTAACATCTATGGTCATAAGTCATCTATATGGTTTTATGAGGGGGTCCTGAGCATGGACATACAGGGAGTGCAGAATTATTAGGCAAGTTGTATTTTTGAGGATTAATTTTATTATTGAACAACAACCATGTTCTCAATGAACCCAAAATACTCATTAATATCAAAGCTGAATATTTTTGGAAGTAGTTTTTAGTTTGTTTTTAGTTATAGCTATTTTAGGGGGATATCTGTGTGTGCAGGTGACTATTACTGTGCATAATTATTAGGCAACTTAAAAAAAAACAAATATATACCCATTTCAATTATTTATTTTTACCAGTGAAACCAATATAACATCTCAACATTCACAAATATACATTTCTGACATTCAAAAACAAAACAAAAACAAATCAGTGACCAATATAGCCACCTTTCTTTGCAAGGACACTCAAAAGCCTACCATCCATGGATTCTGTCAGTGTTTTGATCTGTTCACCATCAACATTGCGTGCAGCAGCAACCACAGCCTCCCAGACACTGTTCAGAGAGGTGTACTGTTTTCCCTCCTTGTAAATCTCACATTTGATGATGGACCACAGGTTCTCAATGGGGTTCAGATCAGGTGAACAAGGAGGCCATGCCATTAGATTTTCTTCTTTTATACCCTTTCTTGCCAGCCACGCTGTGGAGTACTTGGACGCGTGTGATGGAGCATTGTCCTGCATGAAAATCATGTTTTTCTTGAAGGATGCAGACTTCTTCCTGTACCACTGCTTGAAGAAGGTGTCTTCCAGAAACTGGCAGTAGGACTGGGAGTTGAGCTTGACTCCATCCTCAACCCGAAAAGGCCCCACAAGCTCATCTTTGATGATACCAGCCCAAACCAGTACTCCACCTCCACCTTGCTGGCGTCTGAGTCGGACTGGAGCTCTCTGCCCTTTACCAATCCAGCCACGGGCCCATCCATCTGGCCCATCAAGACTCACTCTCATTTCATCAGTCCATAAAACCTTAGAAAAATCAGTCTTGAGATATTTCTTGGCCCAGTCTTGACATTTCAGTTTGTGTGTCTTGTTCAGTGGTGGTCATCTTTCAGCCTTTCTTACCTTGGCCATGTCTCTGAGTATTGCACACCTTGTGCTTTTGGGCACTCCAGTGATGTTGCAGCTCTGAAATATGGCCAAACTGGTGGCAAGTGGCATCTTGGCAGCTGCACGCTTGACTTTTCTCAGTTCATGGGCAGTTATTTTGCGCCTTGGTTTTTCCACACGCTTCTTGCGACCCTGTTGACTATTTTGAATGAAACGCTTGATTTTTCGATGATCACGCTTCAGAAGCTTTGCAATTTTAAGAGTGCTGCATCCCTCTGCAAGATATCTCACTATTTTTGACTTTTCTGAGCCTGTCAAGTCCTTCTTTTGACCCATTTTGCCAAAGGAAAGGAAGTTGCTTAATATTATGCACACCTGATATAGGGTGTTGATGTCATTAGACCACACCCCTTCTCATTACAGAGATGCACATCACCTAATATGCTTAATTGGTAGTAGGCTTTCGAGCCTATACAGCTTGGAGTAAGACAACATGCATAAAGAGGATGATGTGGTCAAAATACTAATTTGCCTAATAATTCTGCACACAGTGTATATATTTTTTTGTTATAAGCTCATTCCGAAGAAGCTGGATCGGGCGGACAAATATTCAACAAAGGCCTAGTGAATAACTTCTATATATTCTCCCCCCCCCAGTTCCCGGGTTAAGAAATATTAAGGAGACTCCTGAAACGTCTTCTGTTGAGAGCGATACAGAAACGCTGATTGCATATCAACCCAGCATGAGTTTTAAGGACGAATCTCCAGAGGCGGCTGCCTTAAGACCCTTGACTGCCTTAGACAGATGAGAGGCCCGTATACAGCAGTCGCTGGATGACCACTTTAACGGCATAACAGGACATCTTCAATTGCTTGAGAGCCTGGTACCTGAACGCAATGCTGCCAAACCCGCTGCTTGCCTAGCCCAGAGTTATAGCCAGGAGACCGCTGGAGTCGGTTTGCACCGCAGCAGCAAGGAAAGCAAGGATACTTACCCGGACAACGCATTCACTGTCGGAGTTACGCATCAATGGCAGTTGTCCTCCTCCATAGACATCGCCGTGCTCAGGATGGTCTGCATGGAGATTCCTGATTTCTCAAGTCCTGCACGGCCTACTAATTCCAGGAAATCCTCAATAGGCCCAGAGATTCGAAACATGGCGCCCGCTGGGCTGACGCTGCAGGCTAAATGGAGATCACGCGACTCGGCCGGAGTACTGGTTCCAGCTCCATCTCATCTAAGCAATTACAAGCAGGGGTCGGTGCTGAATGGATACCCACCTCATGGAGACGCTTCTTCAGACGAACTTACTCCCGCATGAGCTTTACGGCTCAAACCGCTAAAAGCATCATCCATTTTTTGAGATCCGGTGTGGGGTGATTGCTAACTCTTAACTGTACCTTAGGTGGTGAGTAGTGGGTGCCCAACGGCTCTCCATTCTACCATACAATTGCTGTCCCACAGACTATAAGTTTGGAGTCTAAAGACTTACTTTGGATTATTAAAATGTTTAACCTGTTTATGCCAATTTTAGTTTAGTAGTCCGTATTTACTTAAACAATATTACCTAGTTATTCACATTTAAGAGACTTTTTTCTTATGGAGCTCTCTTAGCATCGGACAATGCTATAAATTGGGTCATCATTTGCCTAAAGATATATCCTACTTTTCAAGGAAAAATATGATAAATAGATCTGAGATGGGTGTTTTATTAATGTTGTTTTTCACGAATTAACTAGCTGCAACAGTCTCAATTATAATTATGAAAGCATGACATAATTTTACACGCACTTGAAGACATACAAGACTTTACTCTCAACTCCATTTTTGTTAGCCTCTGTTATAGTACCCAGCTAATACAATTGGGTTTATAGACTTACGGCTAGATTTAGAGTTTTGTCAGTAACGACCCGCGTAGCTAACGCTGTTTTTTTTTTCCCGCACCTTTTAAATACCGCTGGTATTTAGAGTTCACAGAATGGCTGCGTTAGGCTCCAAAAAAGGAGCGTATAGCATATTTACCGCCACTGCAACTCTCAATACCAGCGGTGCTTATGGACGCGGCCAGCTTCAAAAACGTGCTCGTGCACGATTCCCCCATAGGAAACAATGGGGCAGTTTGAGCTGAAAAAAAACCTAACACCTGCAAAAAAGCAGCGTTCAGCTCCTAACGCAGCCCCATTGTTTCCTATGGGGAAACACTTCCTAAGTCTGCACCTAACACCCTAACATATACCCCGAGTCTAAACACCCCTAATCTTACACTTATTAACCCCTAATCTGCCGCCCCCACTATCGCTGACACCTGCATATTTTTTTTAACCCCTAATCTGCCGCTCCGTACACCGCCGCAACCTACATTATACCTATGTACCCCTAATCTGCTGCCCCTAACACCGCCGACCCCTATATTTATTAACCCCTAATCTGCCCCCCACAACGTCGCCGCCAGCTACCTACAATAATTAACCCCTAATCTGCCGACCAGACCTCACCGCTACTCTAATAAAGTTATTAACCCCTAAACCGCCTCACTAACCCTATAATAAATAATATTAACCCCTAATCTGCCCTCCCTAACATCGCTGACACCTAACTTCAAGTATTAACCCCTAATCTGCCGACCGGACCTCACCGCTACTCTATTAAATTTATTAACCCCTAAAGCTAAGTCTAACCCTAACACTAACACCCCCTAAATTAAATATAATTTAAATCTAACAAAATAAATTAACTCTTATTAAATAAATTATTCCTATTTAAAGCTAAATACTTACCTGTAAAATAAACCCTAATATAGCTACAATATAAATTATAATTTGACCGATGTAATGTGTACAAGTAATTACCTGGGAGAGAGTTGGCGACTTCTCCTCTCTCCAAGCCCTCGCCAGGGTCAGTTTTGTGGCCATGAGAACATATATCGTGAGTGCTTCTCCAGAGGTAGTGAGGTTGGGCATCTGCATGTGTAAGAGGGTAACTTCAGGGGTGAATGGGGGGGCAAGGTCCAGTGCTCGGAGAAGAACAAATACTTTCTTCCACAGTGGTTGAATTACTGGGCATGTCCACCATATGTGGAGCGGGGAGCCAAGCAACTTACATCCTCTCCAGCACTCTGGGGATTGGGAGTGATAAATCTTGTGTAGGATAGTTGGTACATGGTGCCAGCGGACCAGGATCATATAATGTAGTTCCCAGAGTGTGGCACAATGGAGGATCTTTTTAGTTATTTTGATTCTGGCATGCCAATCCTCTAGAGTAAGAGTGAGACCAATTTCTCTCTCCCAAGCCTGGTGTTGTGAGATTTAAATTATATTTAAGTTAGGGTTAGTGGCGGCGGTGTAGGGGGGCAGGATAGGGGTTAATATATATAATGTAGGTGGCGGAGGGCTCCGGGAGCGGGAGTTTAGGGGTTAAACATTTTATTTAGTTGCGGCGGGGTCCGGGATCGGCAGGATAGAGGGTTAATAACTTTATGTAGGTGGCGGCGGGGTCCGGGAGCGGCGGTTTAGGGGTTAATATATTTATTATAGTTGCGGGGGACTCCGGAAGTGGCGGTTTAGGGGGTAAAACTGTATAGTATAGTGTGGGTGCTTAGTGACAGGGTAGCAAGAAAGCTGCGAATAAGCCGAAGAGCAGCGAAATCGATGACTGTTAGTTAACAACAGTCCGCTGCTCATCGCACCGTACTTGGTGCGCGGCTTTTTGACAGCTTTCTTGATAAATTTGGCGAACGTATTCAGGTCCGCGGCGGAGATGTTAGGCGATCTTAGGCGAGCGTATTGGGGCCGTCAAATGCAGGTAAGTAGACAGCTTGATAAATAGAGGCCATAATGTTTATATTACATAACACCAGACAAATTAACAAAGTGGCACAAAACAATATGTTATTATACAAGATGTAGCGCAATGGGTACTTATATTTTTCATGTCCTAAAACCTTGTAATTTTGGCACAAAGTAAATTTCTGGATAAATAAGACACTGAAAATAAACTATAAGATTGTCCCATATATTGTTTTTTTCCTAATTAAATATACAGAACATTATGAATATAAATTAATAAACACAATCAGATTCCTTGCTCGGAGTTTGACATGGAAATCCTTACATGCACCTAACTATGTGGCTCTTAAGGGAATGATAATTACGCGTCTTATCATGGAGTAACATAATATGCAGAACCACAATGATACTCAGCTGAGGTGCTATTTCAATAAATGGATGGGAGTAATTAAGTCTCTTCCCAAACATACCCAAATACAACTAGTAAAACAGTTTGATAACTCTATTTTTTTACTGCAAAATATTCACGCAGGTTATTTCCTGCGTGAATAAGATAAATGCTCCCAGTCACAATTAGTGGAATGGTAAATGAGGGACATGAGGGGATAGGGCCAGGAGAGAGAGGGGGGGCAGTAGTTGTGGGTCCCCTACCTCTTTTTTTCCCCCTGTTTTTTCCTTTACTCCATGTGGTTACTATGGGTTAGCTTTTGACAGACGGACTAGAATATGTGAATATGTGTTATGAAGATGGATATTAGACTTATGGATATAATTTTGATTAATCATATCAAGAGAAGTAGATTTTATGTCTTAATATAATGGAATCATAAATGTATGTAGTGCTGAAAGTCTAGGGAAGAAAATATATCTTGTTGATCATCTTCTTGCATATCATGTCAAGATTTGTCGAAAAATATGTGTGTGATGTCCATATATATATGCTTGAAACTCAAATAAAAACAGATTTGAGAAAAAAAATATATAACTGTGTTGGTTGTGCAAAACTGGGGAATGAGTAATAAAGGGATTATCTATTTTTTAAAACATTAACAATTCTATTGTAGACTGTCCCTTTAAGCAATGCTGCTAAATTTATAGACTGGGTGTATTCACCCTTAGGCTACTGTTTGTAAATCTTGTAAAGTCGGATTGATGAAAAGCAGGTTAGAGACATATACCTATACATGAAACATCACTTTTATCTTACATGTGAATCACAACTGTCAGAAGTTAGGAGTAATATACCGATGCTCTTAGAGTAATCGTAATTTTACACATATCATATAGGATCACATAGCGTCATACAGGATCATATTAATACACATTGCACATTAGCAATCACTGTATACACACTATTAGTTGATGCACTTATCTTTAATAACCACATAGTTATAAATTAATTTCCCTATACCTTAAGTAGTATTAATGTCTCAAATGCAACATCAAATATATTTAGTTAGTGTCTATAAAATTATACACATTATATATATTCCCTTCACACTCGCATATCACTAGATAATTAGTACATCCAGTCTAGGTAATACTTCTTAGTTTACACATTAGCACGGATCAAGGATTGGACATCCCATCTAGTTTCCCATCACTGTACACGAAAACAAAATTTATGCTTACCTGATAAATGTATTTTTTTCCGAATACGGTGAGTCCACGGAAACATCAATTACTGTTGGGAATATCACTCCTGGACAGCAGGAGGAGGCAAAGAGCACCACAGCAAAGCTGTTATGTCACTTCTCTTCCCACAATCCCCAGTCATTCGACCGAAGGAAAATGGAGAAAGAAGAAATAACACAAGGTGTAGAGGTGCCTGAGGTTAAAGTTAAATATAGCTGTCTTAAAATAAAGGGCAGGCCGTGGACTCACCGTATCCGGAAAAAAATAAATTTATCAGGTAAGCATACATTTTGTTTTCTTTCCTAAGATATGGTGAGTCCACGGAATCATCAATGACTGTTGGGAACCAATACCCAAGCTAGAGGACACCGATAATTAGGGAGGGACAAGACAGGTAACCTAAACAGAAGGCACCACTGCTTGAAGAAGCTTTCTCCCAAAAGAACCTCAGCTGAGGCAAAAGAATCCAATTTGTAAAATTTGGACAGGATATGCAGAGAAAACCAAGTTGCAGCCTTGCAAATCGGTTCCACAGAAGCTTCATCTTTGAAAACCCAAGAAGAAGAGACAGCCCTTGTAGAATGAGCTGCAATTCTCTCAGGAGACTGCTGCCCAGCAGTCTCATAAGCTAAACCAATTCTACTTCTCAACCAGAGAGAAATAGAAGTAGCAGAAACGTTCTGACCCTTTCGTTTCCCATAGAAACAAACAGGGCAGAAGACTGGTGAAAATCCTTAGTCGCCTGTAAAAGACAGCATATAAAGAGCAGCGAGTAGGATATTTGATGGTATATGTCATTCATGACACAATATAGTTTACGCCCACCACATGTTATTCATGACTTGAACTAGTTCACGCCCACTATATATACGTCACATATTATAGATTATACAGGTTATGAGAGGATTCTTATTAAGAACAAATACTAAGTAAATCTAATCGTAAGACTTCCCTCAAGAGAGATAAATACCCATCTGGCAGACTTCATTTCTTATAAATACTTTTTTTTTAAAAATATAGAAGAAAGAGTATGATCACAATGAGCGGTTAAATTTGCCACACATATACTGTAGCTAATAGATTTCCTTCAAATGAGATGATCCAAAGAATGTATCATATAGTATCTTAATTTCGTTAAATGTTTCGACAATATAAAGTTGTTTTACGTTCTACTTTGCAGCATTTGTGATTTACTGATTTGAAACAAATGTTGCAAAGTGGGTGTGAGCATATGACTCACTCTGATAGGTGGACAGATTATTTTAAAAGACGGGGTTTGTTAGTATTAGACATATGCCTGAGAATACAGCGTGTTGTCGCCGAGAAACAAGTTGCAATTGTCTTAGGGGAATGTCAACCCCATGTTTTTAAACAAACTGATTTTAATTTGTTTTAAATAAACCAACTTTATCTACTATAAGCACAAGTCTGTTTTGGAGGAGAGAGTCTATGAGACTGCATTATCGTTGGGAGCAGTGAGCTGGGACACCGGAGGAAGAGAGTCTGTGAGACCTCATTATCGTTGGGATCAGTGAGCTGGGACACTGTGAGATCCCAGCCTGTGTCACTTAGCACATTGGTGCTGCCACAATTGTGAGTACAGCGATATCTATCTTTCTATCGGCTTGGTACACCACAGAGTGACACTAGGAGGCGCCCTCTGTTGTTTGTGTTTCTCCACACAGATTATATACTTTATAACATTTAAACCTCTAAACTTCTGCCTGTCTCAAAGGCTTCTATTGACAGCCTCGTAATCACATGCTTTTGTATTTGCTTTTCACAACAGGAGACTGGTAGTTCATGTGGGCCATATAGATAACCATGTGTTCGGGCCTGGGGAGTTATTTAAGAGTCAGCACAACAGTACTAAATGCAACTCAATAGATTTTAAATAGTCACAGTCATGGGATCAGGGTCTGTCAGAAGATGCTTAGATACAAGATAATCACAGAGGTAAAAAGTATATTAATATAACTGTGTTGGTTGTGCAAAACTGGGGAATGGGTAATAAAGGGATTATCTATGTTTTAAAACAATAACAATTCTGGTGTAATCTGTCCCTTTAAGCAATGCTGCTAAATTTATAGACCCGGAGTACTCACCCTTGGTTACTGTTTGTAAATCTTATGTAAGAGAGACAAGTGATTTTCTTGATAAAAGTAAATATTTTGGTAATATTGAGAAGGATGTTGTGTTGGCCATATGGGATGTGACCAGTGTATACACTGTGATTCCCAATCAGGCTGGGTTGGTATGTGGCACTGCCCAGAGGACACAAGTGTCATGTGGCCAGTACAAAACCGCAGCAGGTGTCTTTATTGATAAACCTTTTGGAACTCATTTTGACTAATAATTACTTTATCTTTGATGGTACGCTTTACATGCAGAAAACGGGCACTGTGATGAGGTCCAACATGGCACCATCATATGCTTGACTAGTGATGGATAATATTGAGGAACAATATTATCTGTTTAGAATGGTACCGCTATATAGATGATCTGTTCAATTTTTGATGTGGTTCAATTGATTCATGATATTAGCTGAAAAATTAGGTTGAGACAATTGTTCCTTTTTTTAAATATACATCTAAGAATGATTACCATCAAATTAAATGTTTGGACAAATCTGCATGTTAAGCCAATAGTAAGAAATACTTTATTACATAGGAAAACATTTCACCCTCCTAATGTATTTAAATTTGTACAAAAATCACAATTCTTCGAAGTTGGAAGAAAAATAATGTCTGACCCTAAACAGAGAAAGTTGAGATTAGATGAAATTAGATTAAATGCAAAGGGGATATAAAAAAAAATGAACTTCCGAAAATTAGGAATAATTTGAATAGTCCACAAAATCCTAGGAGTAGAAACAACAATCAGAATAGAATGAATTTTGTCAGTAAATACAATACACTCAGTAGAGTAGGGATGTTCATAAGATCATTACCAAGAATTGGCATATACTACAGGCCCTGATATTAAATAATGTAATGAATTACCTAGGTCTGATTATAGAAAGGGCCTTACTTATAGAAAAAGATTAGTTAGAGCTTTGCCCCCCCCCCCCCCGCCCCAGTGGTAATAACAACACTTTTTTGGTAAAACCAAAAATGGAACATACCCATGTCTGGGTTGTGCACACTAATAGTTTCATCAAAGGTGATGGCGTTTCTCATCCATATACAGGAAAGAACAAAATTAAAGGTTTTTATAAATGTAATTCTTCCTACGTAGTATATGCTTTAAAATGCCAGTGTGGGCTGTTATATATAGGAGAAACGACCCAGAGAGTTAGGGATCGCATAGGACAACATAAGTCCAGTATAAGGAACTCTGATTTAAATCACCTACTAGTCCCAAACCATTTCTATAATCCTGGAAAGGGAAGAGAGAAAAAACATAATTTATGCTTACCAGATAAATTCCTTTCCTTCCTTGCAGGGAGAGTCCACAACTTCATTCCTTACTGTTGGGAAATACAACACCTGGCCACCAGGAGGAGGCAAAGACACCCCAGCCAAAGGCTTAAATATCCCTCCCACTTCCCCTTTACCCCAGTCATTCTGACGAGGGAACAAGGAAAAGTAGGAGAAACATCAGGGTATAAAAGGTGCCAGAAGAAAAATATAAAAAGGGAGCTGCCCATCAAAAAAATAAATTACGGGGGGGCGTGTCCAACCGGCAGCCATGATAGACTGAAAATTCAGTAGCTCTGAGACTGAATAAGCTAATCTAAAAAATATAATCAGAATTCCCTAACATCTATGGTCATAAGTCATCTATATGGTTTTATGAGGGGGTCCTGAGCATGGACATACAGGGAGTGCAGAATTATTAGGCAAGTTGTATTTTTGAGGATTAATTTTATTATTGAACAACAACCATGTTCTCAATGAACCCAAAATACTCATTAATATCAAAGCTGAATATTTTTGGAAGTAGTTTTTAGTTTGTTTTTAGTTATAGCTATTTTAGGGGGATATCTGTGTGTGCAGGTGACTATTACTGTGCATAATTATTAGGCAACTTAAAAAAAAACAAATATATACCCATTTCAATTATTTATTTTTACCAGTGAAACCAATATAACATCTCAACATTCACAAATATACATTTCTGACATTCAAAAACAAAACAAAAACAAATCAGTGACCAATATAGCCACCTTTCTTTGCAAGGACACTCAAAAGCCTACCATCCATGGATTCTGTCAGTGTTTTGATCTGTTCACCATCAACATTGCGTGCAGCAGCAACCACAGCCTCCCAGACACTGTTCAGAGAGGTGTACTGTTTTCCCTCCTTGTAAATCTCACATTTGATGATGGACCACAGGTTCTCAATGGGGTTCAGATCAGGTGAACAAGGAGGCCATGCCATTAGATTTTCTTCTTTTATACCCTTTCTTGCCAGCCACGCTGTGGAGTACTTGGACGCGTGTGATGGAGCATTGTCCTGCATGAAAATCATGTTTTTCTTGAAGGATGCAGACTTCTTCCTGTACCACTGCTTGAAGAAGGTGTCTTCCAGAAACTGGCAGTAGGACTGGGAGTTGAGCTTGACTCCATCCTCAACCCGAAAAGGCCCCACAAGCTCATCTTTGATGATACCAGCCCAAACCAGTACTCCACCTCCACCTTGCTGGCGTCTGAGTCGGACTGGAGCTCTCTGCCCTTTACCAATCCAGCCACGGGCCCATCCATCTGGCCCATCAAGACTCACTCTCATTTCATCAGTCCATAAAACCTTAGAAAAATCAGTCTTGAGATATTTCTTGGCCCAGTCTTGACATTTCAGTTTGTGTGTCTTGTTCAGTGGTGGTCATCTTTCAGCCTTTCTTACCTTGGCCATGTCTCTGAGTATTGCACACCTTGTGCTTTTGGGCACTCCAGTGATGTTGCAGCTCTGAAATATGGCCAAACTGGTGGCAAGTGGCATCTTGGCAGCTGCACGCTTGACTTTTCTCAGTTCATGGGCAGTTATTTTGCGCCTTGGTTTTTCCACACGCTTCTTGCGACCCTGTTGACTATTTTGAATGAAACGCTTGATTTTTCGATGATCACGCTTCAGAAGCTTTGCAATTTTAAGAGTGCTGCATCCCTCTGCAAGATATCTCACTATTTTTGACTTTTCTGAGCCTGTCAAGTCCTTCTTTTGACCCATTTTGCCAAAGGAAAGGAAGTTGCTTAATATTATGCACACCTGATATAGGGTGTTGATGTCATTAGACCACACCCCTTCTCATTACAGCGATGCACATCACCTAATATGCTTAATTGGTAGTAGGCTTTCGAGCCTATACAGCTTGGAGTAAGACAACATGCATAAAGAGGATGATGTGGTCAAAATACTAATTTGCCTAATAATTCTGCACACAGTGTATATATTTTTTTGTTATAAGCTCATTCCGAAGAAGCTGGATCGGGCGGACAAATATTCAACAAAGGCCTAGTGAATAACTTCTATATATTCTCCCCCCCCCAGTTCCCGGGTTAAGAAATATTAAGGAGACTCCTGAAACGTCTTCTGTTGAGAGCGATACAGAAACGCTGATTGCATATCAACCCAGCATGAGTTTTAAGGACGAATCTCCAGAGGCGGCTGCCTTAAGACCCTTGACTGCCTTAGACAGATGAGAGGCCCGTATACAGCAGTCGCTGGATGACCACTTTAACGGCATAACAGGACATCTTCAATTGCTTGAGAGCCTGGTACCTGAACGCAATGCTGCCAAACCCGCTGCTTGCCTAGCCCAGAGTTATAGCCAGGAGACCGCTGGAGTCGGTTTGCACCGCAGCAGCAAGGAAAGCAAGGATACTTACCCGGACAACGCATTCACTGTCGGAGTTACGCATCAATGGCAGTTGTCCTCCTACATAGACATCGCCGTGCTCAGGATGGTCTGCATGGAGATTCCTGATTTCTCAAGTCCTGCACGGCCTACTAATTCCAGGAAATCCTCAATAGGCCCAGAGATTCGAAACATGGCGCCCGCTGGGCTGACGCTGCAGGCTAAATGGAGATCACGCGACTCGGCCGGAGTACTGGTTCCAGCTCCATCTCATCTAAGCAATTACAAGCAGGGGTCGGTGCTGAATGGATACCCACCTCATGGAGACGCTTCTTCAGACGAACTTACTCCCGCATGAGCTTTACGGCTCAAACCGCTAAAAGCATCATCCATTTTTTGAGATCCGGTGTGGGGTGATTGCTAACTCTTAACTGTACCTTAGGTGGTGAGTAGTGGGTGCCCAACGGCTCTCCATTCTACCATACAATTGCTGTCCCACAGACTATAAGTTTGGAGTCTAAAGACTTACTTTGGATTATTAAAATGTTTAACCTGTTTATGCCAATTTTAGTTTAGTAGTCCGTATTTACTTAAACAATATTACCTAGTTATTCACATTTAAGAGACTTTTTTCTTATGGAGCTCTCTTAGCATCGGACAATGCTATAAATTGGGTCATCATTTGCCTAAAGATATATCCTACTTTTCAAGGAAAAATATGATAAATAGATCTGAGATGGGTGTTTTATTAATGTTGTTTTTCACGAATTAACTAGCTGCAACAGTCTCAATTATAATTATGAAAGCATGACATAATTTTACACGCACTTGAAGACATACAAGACTTTACTCTCAACTCCATTTTTGTTAGCCTCTGTTATAGTACCCAGCTAATACAATTGGGTTTATAGACTTACGGCTAGATTTAGAGTTTTGTCGGTAACGACCCGCGTAGCTAACGCTGTTTTTTTTTTCCCGCACCTTTTAAATACCGCTGGTATTTAGAGTTCACAGAATGGCTGCGTTAGGCTCCAAAAAAGGAGCGTATAGCATATTTACCGCCACTGCAACTCTCAATACCAGCGGTGCTTATGGACGCGGCCAGCTTCAAAAACGTGCTCGTGCACGATTCCCCCATAGGAAACAATGGGGCAGTTTGAGCTGAAAAAAAACCTAACACCTGCAAAAAAGCAGCGTTCAGCTCCTAACGCAGCCCCATTGTTTCCTATGGGGAAACACTTCCTAAGTCTGCACCTAACACCCTAACATATACCCCGAGTCTAAACACCCCTAATCTTACACTTATTAACCCCTAATCTGCCGCCCCCACTATCGCTGACACCTGCATATTTTTTTTAACCCCTAATCTGCCGCTCCGTACACCGCCGCAACCTACATTATACCTATGTACCCCTAATCTGCTGCCCCTAACACCGCCGACCCCTATATTTATTAACCCCTAATCTGCCCCCCACAACGTCGCCGCCAGCTACCTACAATAATTAACCCCTAATCTGCCGACCAGACCTCACCGCTACTCTAATAAAGTTATTAACCCCTAAACCGCCTCACTAACCCTATAATAAATAATATTAACCCCTAATCTGCCCTCCCTAACATCGCTGACACCTAACTTCAAGTATTAACCCCTAATCTGCCGACCGGACCTCACCGCTACTCTATTAAATTTATTAACCCCTAAAGCTAAGTCTAACCCTAACACTAACACCCCCTAAATTAAATATAATTTAAATCTAACAAAATAAATTAACTCTTATTAAATAAATTATTCCTATTTAAAGCTAAATACTTACCTGTAAAATAAACCCTAATATAGCTACAATATAAATTATAATTTGACCGATGTAATGTGTACAAGTAATTACCTGGGAGAGAGTTGGCGACTTCTCCTCTCTCCAAGCCCTCGCCAGGGTCAGTTTTGTGGCCATGAGAACATATATCGTGAGTGCTTCTCCAGAGGTAGTGAGGTTGGGCATCTGCATGTGTAAGAGGGTAACTTCAGGGGTGAATGGGGGGGCAAGGTCCAGTGCTCGGAGAAGAACAAATACTTTCTTCCACAGTGGTTGAATTACTGGGCATGTCCACCATATGTGGAGCGGGGAGCCAAGCAACTTACATCCTCTCCAGCACTCTGGGGATTGGGAGTGATAAATCTTGTGTAGGATAGTTGGTACATGGTGCCAGCGGACCAGGATCATATAATGTAGTTCCCAGAGTGTGGCACAATGGAGGATCTTTTTAGTTATTTTGATTCTGGCATGCCAATCCTCTAGAGTAAGAGTGAGACCAATTTCTCTCTCCCAAGCCTGGTGTTGTGAGATTTAAATTATATTTAAGTTAGGGTTAGTGGCGGCGGTGTAGGGGGGCAGGATAGGGGTTAATATATATAATGTAGGTGGCGGAGGGCTCCGGGAGCGGGAGTTTAGGGGTTAAACATTTTATTTAGTTGCGGCGGGGTCCGGGATCGGCAGGATAGAGGGTTAATAACTTTATGTAGGTGGCGGCGGGGTCCGGGAGCGGCGGTTTAGGGGTTAATATATTTATTATAGTTGCGGGGGACTCCGGAAGTGGCGGTTTAGGGGGTAAAACTGTATAGTATAGTGTGGGTGCTTAGTGACAGGGTAGCAAGAAAGCTGCGAATAAGCCGAAGAGCAGCGAAATCGATGACTGTTAGTTAACAACAGTCCGCTGCTCATCGCACCGTACTTGGTGCGCGGCTTTTTGACAGCTTTCTTGATAAATTTGGCGAACGTATTCAGGTCCGCGGCGGAGATGTTAGGCGATCTTAGGCGAGCGTATTGGGGCCGTCAAATGCAGGTAAGTAGACAGCTTGATAAATAGAGGCCATAATGTTTATATTACATAACACCAGACAAATTAACAAAGTGGCACAAAACAATATGTTATTATACAAGATGTAGCGCAATGGGTACTTATATTTTTCATGTCCTAAAACCTTGTAATTTTGGCACAAAGTAAATTTCTGGATAAATAAGACACTGAAAATAAACTATAAGATTGTCCCATATATTGTTTTTTTCCTAATTAAATATACAGAACATTATGAATATAAATTAATAAACACAATCAGATTCCTTGCTCGGAGTTTGACATGGAAATCCTTACATGCACCTAACTATGTGGCTCTTAAGGGAATGATAATTACGCGTCTTATCATGGAGTAACATAATATGCAGAACCACAATGATACTCAGCTGAGGTGCTATTTCAATAAATGGATGGGAGTAATTAAGTCTCTTCCCAAACATACCCAAATACAACTAGTAAAACAGTTTGATAACTCTATTTTTTTACTGCAAAATATTCACGCAGGTTATTTCCTGCGTGAATAAGATAAATGCTCCCAGTCACAATTAGTGGAATGGTAAATGAGGGACATGAGGGGATAGGGCCAGGAGAGAGAGGGGGGGCAGTAGTTGTGGGTCCCCTACCTCTTTTTTTCCCCCTGTTTTTTCCTTTACTCCATGTGGTTACTATGGGTTAGCTTTTGACAGACGGACTAGAATATGTGAATATGTGTTATGAAGATGGATATTAGACTTATGGATATAATTTTGATTAATCATATCAAGAGAAGTAGATTTTATGTCTTAATATAATGGAATCATAAATGTATGTAGTGCTGAAAGTCTAGGGAAGAAAATATATCTTGTTGATCATCTTCTTGCATATCATGTCAAGATTTGTCGAAAAATATGTGTGTGATGTCCATATATATATGCTTGAAACTCAAATAAAAACAGATTTGAGAAAAAAAATATATAACTGTGTTGGTTGTGCAAAACTGGGGAATGAGTAATAAAGGGATTATCTATTTTTTAAAACATTAACAATTCTATTGTAGACTGTCCCTTTAAGCAATGCTGCTAAATTTATAGACTGGGTGTATTCACCCTTAGGCTACTGTTTGTAAATCTTGTAAAGTCGGATTGATGAAAAGCAGGTTAGAGACATATACCTATACATGAAACATCACTTTTATCTTACATGTGAATCACAACTGTCAGAAGTTAGGAGTAATATACCGATGCTCTTAGAGTAATCGTAATTTTACACATATCATATAGGATCACATAGCGTCATACAGGATCATATTAATACACATTGCACATTAGCAATCACTGTATACACACTATTAGTTGATGCACTTATCTTTAATAACCACATAGTTATAAATTAATTTCCCTATACCTTAAGTAGTATTAATGTCTCAAATGCAACATCAAATATATTTAGTTAGTGTCTATAAAATTATACACATTATATATATTCCCTTCACACTCGCATATCACTAGATAATTAGTACATCCAGTCTAGGTAATACTTCTTAGTTTACACATTAGCACGGATCAAGGATTGGACATCCCATCTAGTTTCCCATCACTGTACACGAAAACAAAATTTATGCTTACCTGATAAATGTATTTTTTTCCGAATACGGTGAGTCCACGGAAACATCAATTACTGTTGGGAATATCACTCCTGGACAGCAGGAGGAGGCAAAGAGCACCACAGCAAAGCTGTTATGTCACTTCTCTTCCCACAATCCCCAGTCATTCGACCGAAGGAAAATGGAGAAAGAAGAAATAACACAAGGTGTAGAGGTGCCTGAGGTTAAAGTTAAATATAGCTGTCTTAAAATAAAGGGCAGGCCGTGGACTCACCGTATCCGGAAAAAAATAAATTTATCAGGTAAGCATACATTTTGTTTTCTTTCCTAAGATATGGTGAGTCCACGGAATCATCAATGACTGTTGGGAACCAATACCCAAGCTAGAGGACACCGATAATTAGGGAGGGACAAGACAGGTAACCTAAACAGAAGGCACCACTGCTTGAAGAAGCTTTCTCCCAAAAGAACCTCAGCTGAGGCAAAAGAATCCAATTTGTAAAATTTGGACAGGATATGCAGAGAAAACCAAGTTGCAGCCTTGCAAATCGGTTCCACAGAAGCTTCATCTTTGAAAACCCAAGAAGAAGAGACAGCCCTTGTAGAATGAGCTGCAATTCTCTCAGGAGACTGCTGCCCAGCAGTCTCATAAGCTAAACCAATTCTACTTCTCAACCAGAGAGAAATAGAAGTAGCAGAAACGTTCTGACCCTTTCGTTTCCCATAGAAACAAACAGGGCAGAAGACTGGTGAAAATCCTTAGTCGCCTGTAAAAGACAGCATATAAAGAGCAGCGAGTAGGATATTTGATGGTATATGTCATTCATGACACAATATAGTTTACGCCCACCACATGTTATTCATGACTTGAACTAGTTCACGCCCACTATATATACGTCACATATTATAGATTATACAGGTTATGAGAGGATTCTTATTAAGAACAAATACTAAGTAAATCTAATCGTAAGACTTCCCTCAAGAGAGATAAATACCCATCTGGCAGACTTCATTTCTTATAAATACTTTTTTTTTAAAAATATAGAAGAAAGAGTATGATCACAATGAGCGGTTAAATTTGCCACACATATACTGTAGCTAATAGATTTCCTTCAAATGAGATGATCCAAAGAATGTATCATATAGTATCTTAATTTCGTTAAATGTTTCGACAATATAAAGTTGTTTTACGTTCTACTTTGCAGCATTTGTGATTTACTGATTTGAAACAAATGTTGCAAAGTGGGTGTGAGCATATGACTCACTCTGATAGGTGGACAGATTATTTTAAAAGACGGGGTTTGTTAGTATTAGACATATGCCTGAGAATACAGCGTGTTGTCGCCGAGAAACAAGTTGCAATTGTCTTAGGGGAATGTCAACCCCATGTTTTTAAACAAACTGATTTTAATTTGTTTTAAATAAACCAACTTTATCTACTATAAGCACAAGTCTGTTTTGGAGGAGAGAGTCTATGAGACTGCATTATCGTTGGGAGCAGTGAGCTGGGACACCGGAGGAAGAGAGTCTGTGAGACCTCATTATCGTTGGGATCAGTGAGCTGGGACACTGTGAGATCCCAGCCTGTGTCACTTAGCACATTGGTGCTGCCACAATTGTGAGTACAGCGATATCTATCTTTCTATCGGCTTGGTACACCACAGAGTGACACTAGGAGGCGCCCTCTGTTGTTTGTGTTTCTCCACACAGATTATATACTTTATAACATTTAAACCTCTAAATTTCTGCCTGTCTCAAAGGCTTCTATTGACAGCCTCGTAATCACATGCTTTTGTATTTGCTTTTCACAACAGGAGACTGGTAGTTCATGTGGGCCATATAGATAACCATGTGTTCGGGCCTGGGGAGTTATTTAAGAGTCAGCACAACAGTACTAAATGCAACTCAATAGATTTTAAATAGTCACAGTCATGGGATCAGGGTCTGTCAGAAGATGCTTAGATACAAGATAATCACAGAGGTAAAAAGTATATTAATATAACTGTGTTGGTTGTGCAAAACTGGGGAATGGGTAATAAAGGGATTATCTATGTTTTAAAACAATAACAATTCTGGTGTAATCTGTCCCTTTAAGCAATGCTGCTAAATTTATAGACCCGGAGTACTCACCCTTGGTTACTGTTTGTAAATCTTATGTAAGAGAGACAAGTGATTTTCTTGATAAAAGTAAATATTTTGGTAATATTGAGAAGGATGTTGTGTTGGCCATATGGGATGTGACCAGTGTATACACTGTGATTCCCAATCAGGCTGGGTTGGTATGTGGCACTGCCCAGAGGACACAAGTGTCATGTGGCCAGTACAAAACCGCAGCAGGTGTCTTTATTGATAAACCTTTTGGAACTCATTTTGACTAATAATTACTTTATCTTTGATGGTACGCTTTACATGCAGAAAACGGGCACTGTGATGAGGTCCAACATGGCACCATCATATGCTTGACTAGTGATGGATAATATTGAGGAACAATATTATCTGTTTAGAATGGTACCGCTATATAGATGATCTGTTCAATTTTTGATGTGGTTCAATTGATTCATGATATTAGCTGAAAAATTAGGTTGAGACAATTGTTCCTTTTTTTAAATATACATCTAAGAATGATTACCATCAAATTAAATGTTTGGACAAATCTGCATGTTAAGCCAATAGTAAGAAATACTTTATTACATAGGAAAACATTTCACCCTCCTAATGTATTTAAATTTGTACAAAAATCACAATTCTTCGAAGTTGGAAGAAAAATAATGTCTGACCCTAAACAGAGAAAGTTGAGATTAGATGAAATTAGATTAAATGCAAAGGGGATATAAAAAAAAATGAACTTCCGAAAATTAGGAATAATTTGAATAGTCCACAAAATCCTAGGAGTAGAAACAACAATCAGAATAGAATGAATTTTGTCAGTAAATACAATACACTCAGTAGAGTAGGGATGTTCATAAGATCATTACCAAGAATTGGCATATACTACAGGCCCTGATATTAAATAATGTAATGAATTACCTAGGTCTGATTATAGAAAGGGCCTTACTTATAGAAAAAGATTAGTTAGAGCTTTGCCCCCCCCCCCCCCGCCCCAGTGGTAATAACAACACTTTTTTGGTAAAACCAAAAATGGAACATACCCATGTCTGGGTTGTGCACACTAATAGTTTCATCAAAGGTGATGGCGTTTCTCATCCATATACAGGAAAGAACAAAATTAAAGGTTTTTATAAATGTAATTCTTCCTACGTAGTATATGCTTTAAAATGCCAGTGTGGGCTGTTATATATAGGAGAAACGACCCAGAGAGTTAGGGATCGCATAGGACAACATAAGTCCAGTATAAGGAACTCTGATTTAAATCACCTACTAGTCCCAAACCATTTCTATAATCCTGGAAAGGGAAGAGAGAAAAAACATAATTTATGCTTACCAGATAAATTCCTTTCCTTCCTTGCAGGGAGAGTCCACAACTTCATTCCTTACTGTTGGGAAATACAACACCTGGCCACCAGGAGGAGGCAAAGACACCCCAGCCAAAGGCTTAAATATCCCTCCCACTTCCCCTTTACCCCAGTCATTCTGACGAGGGAACAAGGAAAAGTAGGAGAAACATCAGGGTATAAAAGGTGCCAGAAGAAAAATATAAAAAGGGAGCTGCCCATCAAAAAAATAAATTACGGGGGGGCGTGTCCAACCGGCAGCCATGATAGACTGAAAATTCAGTAGCTCTGAGACTGAATAAGCTAATCTAAAAAATATAATCAGAATTCCCTAACATCTATGGTCATAAGTCATCTATATGGTTTTATGAGGGGGTCCTGAGCATGGACATACAGGGAGTGCAGAATTATTAGGCAAGTTGTATTTTTGAGGATTAATTTTATTATTGAACAACAACCATGTTCTCAATGAACCCAAAATACTCATTAATATCAAAGCTGAATATTTTTGGAAGTAGTTTTTAGTTTGTTTTTAGTTATAGCTATTTTAGGGGGATATCTGTGTGTGCAGGTGACTATTACTGTGCATAATTATTAGGCAACTTAAAAAAAAACAAATATATACCCATTTCAATTATTTATTTTTACCAGTGAAACCAATATAACATCTCAACATTCACAAATATACATTTCTGACATTCAAAAACAAAACAAAAACAAATCAGTGACCAATATAGCCACCTTTCTTTGCAAGGACACTCAAAAGCCTACCATCCATGGATTCTGTCAGTGTTTTGATCTGTTCACCATCAACATTGCGTGCAGCAGCAACCACAGCCTCCCAGACACTGTTCAGAGAGGTGTACTGTTTTCCCTCCTTGTAAATCTCACATTTGATGATGGACCACAGGTTCTCAATGGGGTTCAGATCAGGTGAACAAGGAGGCCATGCCATTAGATTTTCTTCTTTTATACCCTTTCTTGCCAGCCACGCTGTGGAGTACTTGGACGCGTGTGATGGAGCATTGTCCTGCATGAAAATCATGTTTTTCTTGAAGGATGCAGACTTCTTCCTGTACCACTGCTTGAAGAAGGTGTCTTCCAGAAACTGGCAGTAGGACTGGGAGTTGAGCTTGACTCCATCCTCAACCCGAAAAGGCCCCACAAGCTCATCTTTGATGATACCAGCCCAAACCAGTACTCCACCTCCACCTTGCTGGCGTCTGAGTCGGACTGGAGCTCTCTGCCCTTTACCAATCCAGCCACGGGCCCATCCATCTGGCCCATCAAGACTCACTCTCATTTCATCAGTCCATAAAACCTTAGAAAAATCAGTCTTGAGATATTTCTTGGCCCAGTCTTGACATTTCAGTTTGTGTGTCTTGTTCAGTGGTGGTCATCTTTCAGCCTTTCTTACCTTGGCCATGTCTCTGAGTATTGCACACCTTGTGCTTTTGGGCACTCCAGTGATGTTGCAGCTCTGAAATATGGCCAAACTGGTGGCAAGTGGCATCTTGGCAGCTGCACGCTTGACTTTTCTCAGTTCATGGGCAGTTATTTTGCGCCTTGGTTTTTCCACACGCTTCTTGCGACCCTGTTGACTATTTTGAATGAAACGCTTGATTTTTCGATGATCACGCTTCAGAAGCTTTGCAATTTTAAGAGTGCTGCATCCCTCTGCAAGATATCTCACTATTTTTGACTTTTCTGAGCCTGTCAAGTCCTTCTTTTGACCCATTTTGCCAAAGGAAAGGAAGTTGCTTAATATTATGCACACCTGATATAGGGTGTTGATGTCATTAGACCACACCCCTTCTCATTACAGCGATGCACATCACCTAATA
Organism: Bombina bombina; assembly: GCF_027579735.1. NCBI lineage: Eukaryota > Metazoa > Chordata > Amphibia > Anura > Bombinatoridae > Bombina > Bombina bombina. Next base: position 430,058,207 of record NC_069504.1, on the reverse strand, counting down.
TGCTTAATTGGTAGTAGGCTTTCGAGCCTATACAGCTTGGAGTAAGACAACATGCATAAAGAGGATGATGTGGTCAAAATACTAATTTGCCTAATAATTCTGCACACAGTGTATATATTTTTTTGTTATAAGCTCATTCCGAAGAAGCTGGATCGGGCGGACAAATATTCAACAAAGGCCTAGTGAATAACTTCTATATATTCTCCCCCCCCCAGTTCCCGGGTTAAGAAATATTAAGGAGACTCCTGAAACGTCTTCTGTTGAGAGCGATACAGAAACGCTGATTGCATATCAACCCAGCATGAGTTTTAAGGACGAATCTCCAGAGGCGGCTGCCTTAAGACCCTTGACTGCCTTAGACAGATGAGAGGCCCGTATACAGCAGTCGCTGGATGACCACTTTAACGGCATAACAGGACATCTTCAATTGCTTGAGAGCCTGGTACCTGAACGCAATGCTGCCAAACCCGCTGCTTGCCTAGCCCAGAGTTATAGCCAGGAGACCGCTGGAGTCGGTTTGCACCGCAGCAGCAAGGAAAGCAAGGATACTTACCCGGACAACGCATTCACTGTCGGAGTTACGCATCAATGGCAGTTGTCCTCCTACATAGACATCGCCGTGCTCAGGATGGTCTGCATGGAGATTCCTGATTTCTCAAGTCCTGCACGGCCTACTAATTCCAGGAAATCCTCAATAGGCCCAGAGATTCGAAACATGGCGCCCGCTGGGCTGACGCTGCAGGCTAAATGGAGATCACGCGACTCGGCCGGAGTACTGGTTCCAGCTCCATCTCATCTAAGCAATTACAAGCAGGGGTCGGTGCTGAATGGATACCCACCTCATGGAGACGCTTCTTCAGACGAACTTACTCCCGCATGAGCTTTACGGCTCAAACCGCTAAAAGCATCATCCATTTTTTGAGATCCGGTGTGGGGTGATTGCTAACTCTTAACTGTACCTTAGGTGGTGAGTAGTGGGTGCCCAACGGCTCTCCATTCTACCATACAATTGCTGTCCCACAGACTATAAGTTTGGAGTCTAAAGACTTACTTTGGATTATTAAAATGTTTAACCTGTTTATGCCAATTTTAGTTTAGTAGTCCGTATTTACTTAAACAATATTACCTAGTTATTCACATTTAAGAGACTTTTTTCTTATGGAGCTCTCTTAGCATCGGACAATGCTATAAATTGGGTCATCATTTGCCTAAAGATATATCCTACTTTTCAAGGAAAAATATGATAAATAGATCTGAGATGGGTGTTTTATTAATGTTGTTTTTCACGAATTAACTAGCTGCAACAGTCTCAATTATAATTATGAAAGCATGACATAATTTTACACGCACTTGAAGACATACAAGACTTTACTCTCAACTCCATTTTTGTTAGCCTCTGTTATAGTACCCAGCTAATACAATTGGGTTTATAGACTTACGGCTAGATTTAGAGTTTTGTCGGTAACGACCCGCGTAGCTAACGCTGTTTTTTTTTTCCCGCACCTTTTAAATACCGCTGGTATTTAGAGTTCACAGAATGGCTGCGTTAGGCTCCAAAAAAGGAGCGTATAGCATATTTACCGCCACTGCAACTCTCAATACCAGCGGTGCTTATGGACGCGGCCAGCTTCAAAAACGTGCTCGTGCACGATTCCCCCATAGGAAACAATGGGGCAGTTTGAGCTGAAAAAAAACCTAACACCTGCAAAAAAGCAGCGTTCAGCTCCTAACGCAGCCCCATTGTTTCTTATGGGGAAACACTTCCTAAGTCTGCACCTAACACCCTAACATATACCCCGAGTCTAAACACCCCTAATCTTACACTTATTAACCCCTAATCTGCCGCCCCCACTATCGCTGACACCTGCTTATTTTTTTTAACCCCTAATCTGCCGCTCCGTACACCGCCGCAACCTACATTATACCTATGTACCCCTAATCTGCTGCCCCTAACACCGCCGACCCCTATATTTATTAACCCCTAATCTGCCCCCCACAACGTCGCCGCCAGCTACCTACAATAATTAACCCCTAATCTGCCGACCAGACCTCACCGCTACTCTAATAAAGTTATTAACCCCTAAACCGCCTCACTAACCCTATAATAAATAATATTAACCCCTAATCTGCCCTCCCTAACATCGCTGACACCTAACTTCAAGTATTAACCCCTAATCTGCCGACCGGACCTCACCGCTACTCTATTAAATTTATTAACCCCTAAAGCTAAGTCTAACCCTAACACTAACACCCCCTAAATTAAATATAATTTAAATCTAACGAAATAAATTAACTCTTATTAAATAAATTATTCCTATTTAAAGCTAAATACTTACCTGTAAAATAAACCCTAATATAGCTACAATATAAATTATAATTATATTGTAGCTATTTTAGGACTAATATTTATTTTACAGGCAACTGTATTTATTTTAACCAGGTACAATAGCTATTAAATAGTTAATAACTATTTAATAGCTACCTAGTTAAAATAATTACAAAATTACCTGTAAAATAAATCCTAACCTAAGTTACAATTAAACCTAACACTACACTATCAATAAATTAATTACATAAAATACCGACAATTAAATCTAACACTACACTATCAATAAATTAATTACATGAAATACCTACAAATAAATACAATTAAATAAACTAACTAAAGAACAAAAAATAAAAAAAGCTAAGTTACAAAAAATAAAAAAAATAATCAGATTCAAGTTCAATCCGATTGGCTGATCCGATCAGCCAATCGGACTGAACTTGAATCTGATTGGCTGATTCAATCAACCAATCAGAATTTTCCTACCTTAATTCCGATTGGCTGATAGAATCCTATCAGCCAATCGGAATTCGAGGGAGCCATCTTGGATGACGTCCCTTAAAGGAACCGTCATTCGTAGGGAAGTCGTCGGTGAAGATGGATGTTCCTCGTCGGCCAGATGAAGATGGATCCGGAAGAAAGAAGATTGAAGATGCCGCTTGGATCAAGACTTCAGCCGGATCATGGACCTCTTCAGCTCCCGCTTGGATCAAGACTTCAGCCGGATCCATGGACCTCTTCAGCTCCCACTTGGATCAAGACTTCAGCCAGATCATGGACATCTTCAGCCCCCGCTTGGGCTTGGATGAAGACGTCGGAGCCTGGACGGATCGGTGGTACCCGGTGTGGTGAAGATAAGGTAGGATGATCTTCAGGGGCTTAGTGTTAGGTTTATTTAAGGGGGGTTTGGGTTAGATTAGGGGTATGTGGGTGGTGGGTTGTAATGTTGGGGGGGGATATTGTATGTTTTTTTTTACAGGCAAAAGAGCTGAATTCTTTGGGGCATGCCCCGCAAAAGGCCCTTTTAAGGGCTGGTAAGGTAAAAGAGCTTTTCTATTTTAATTTTAGAATAGGGTAGGGCATTTTTTTATTTTGGGGGGCTTTGTTATTTTATTAGGGGGCTTAGAGTAGGTGTAATTAGCTTAAAATTGTTGTAATATTTTTATTATGTTTGTAATAATTTTTTTTATTTTTTGTAACTTAGCTTTTTTTATTTTTTTGTACTTTAGTTAGTTTATTTAATTGTATTTATTTGTAGGTATTTCATGTAATTAATTTATTGATAGTGTAGTGTTAGATTTAATTGTAGGTATTTTATGTAATTAATTTATTGATAGTGTAGTATTAGGTTTAATTGTAACTTAGGTTAGGATTTATTTTACAGGTAATTTTGTAATTATTTTAACTAGGTAGCTATTAAATAGTTATTAACTATTTAATAGCTATTGTACCTGGTTAAAATAAATACAAAGTTGCCTGTAAAATAAATATTAGTCCTAAAATAGCTACAATATAATTATAATTTATATTGTAGCTATATTAGGGTTTATTTTACAGGTAAGTATTTAGCTTTAAATAGGAATAATGTATTTAATAAGAGTTAATTTATTTAGTTAGATAAAAATTATATTTAACTTAGGGGGGTGTTAGTGTTAGGGTTAGACTTAGCTTTAGGGGTTAATAAATTTAATAGAGTAGCGGTGAGGTCCGGTCGGCAGATTAGGGGTTAATAATTGTAGGTAGGTGGAGGCGACGTTGGGGGCGGCAGATTAGGGGTTAATAAATATAATATAGGGGTCGGCGGTGTTAGGGAGGGCAGATTAGGGGTTCATAGGGATAACGTAGGTGGTGGCGGTGTGCGGTCGGCAGATTAGGGGTTAATAATTGTAGGTAGGTGGAGGCGACGTTGGGGGCGGCAGATTAGGGGTTAATAAATATAATATAGGGGTCGGCGATGTTAGGGAGGGCAGATTAGGGGTTAATACTATTTATTATTGAGGCGGATTAGGGGTTAATACATTTATTATAGTAGCGGTGAGGTCCGGTCGGCAGATTAGGGGTTAATAATTGTAGGTAGGTGGAGGCGACGTTGGGGGCGGCAGATTAGGGGTTAATAAATATAATATAGGGGTCGGCGGTGTTAGGGGCAGCAGATTAGGGGTTCATAGGGATAACGTAGGTGGTGGCGGTGTGCGGTCGGCAGATTAGGGGTTAAAAAATTTTAATAGAGTGGCGGCGATGTGGGGGGACCTCGGTTTAGGGGTACATAGGTAGTTTATGGGTGTTAGTGTACTTTAGAGCACAGTAGTTAAGAGCTTTATGAACCGGCGTTAGCCTAGAAAGCTCTTAACTCCTGACTTTTTTCTGCGGCTGGAGTTTTGTCGGTAGATTTCTAACGCTCACTTCAGCCAAGACTCTAAATACCGGCGTTAGGAAGATCCCATTGAAAAGATAGGATACGCAATTGGCGTAGGGGGATCTGCGGTATGGAAAAGTCGCAGCTGGAAAGTGAGCGTTAGACCCTTACCTACACGACTCTAAATACCAGCGGTAGCCCAAAACCAGCGTTAGGAGCCTCTAACGCTGGTTTTGACGGCTAACGCCAAACTCTAAATCTAGGCGTTAGGTTTATAGCTATCACAGTTTTGTATTATTGAGTAAATATAGGCTAATCTATACAGGATTCGTAATATTGAATGTTGGCATATTCCTGGAGGGTCTATAGTGATCTCAGCAGTATCTAGAACACAGTGCCTTTCTGCACTATAGGCCTAACAGTACAAGCACATCCTAGACAATTGCTAGGGTATGGTGAGAAACAGATAGCAATAAAGAAAGATGGTCCATGTCTCCTATTTATACCTGACAAGTTGATAATATTTGCTAAATCTCCCCTAAGGCATCATTTATATAGTGCCAAGACGAGAACATTGAGGCCATACACCTGTGGAATATGGAGGAACTTTAACCATCTTAGTAGCGTAGTTAGGGGTGCAGTATCTGTTATTATATTACTGGGTGAGTTGGCATATTGCTTAATTTCATTTTGACTCAACAGATTTTTGCTCACCATTTTAAGCAGTGAGGCTTGTAATATTATAGTTACACTATTCTACATTTTTGCTATGATTACTTATGCTAATCCTTGTTCCTTAGTCAGAGGCCGAAACTGTAGAATGGAAGGAGTCATTGTGAGTCTAGGCACACAATCATCTACTTATTCTCCATGGTATCTTGTTTAGCTAACATTTTCCTAAACCCCAGGGTTTCCGCTTTACCTCTAAAGCACCTACCTATACATACCAGGGTTGTCCTCCCCCAGGCTATTATGATAGTGTTCACTACATTACTTTGATGTTCGTGGTTCATATGATTTATTTATTTATGCTTCTTATATACCATAGTACTCTATCATTGTGTTTCCATATGGTCTTAAATCAAGGGCCCATATCATTAAATTTTCTCTGAATAATAGTTGGGAAACTGGGCCAACAGAGATTACACAATTTCATAAGAAAGGACACAATGTACTTCTACAATGACTCTCCTTACCAGGAAGGCAGAGGCGTATTTAGGTTTTGTGCTGCCCTAGGCCCTCAAAATTCTGCTGCCCCCCCCACCCCCCTAGGTTTTAGGCTTTTTTTCAGCCATATTTTTACACCCCAGGACTTGCATGTGTATGTGTGTGTGTGTATATATATATATATATATATATATATATAAAAATATATATAGTGTGTGTATGTGTATATATATATATATATATATATATATATATATAGTGTGTGCGTATGTGTGTGTGTGTATATATATATATATAGTGTGTGTGTGTATATATATATATATATATATATATACACACACACACACAATGCACAGTCGCAAGCACAGCATAACTAATATTTCCAGCAGTAGCCCATCACCTCTTGGAGCAAAGAGGTTAAAAAAGCCGGTTTTCTGCTGTGAGCAGGAGGGTGGGGGTATTTATGACCTGAGGCTTGAGAAAGGGCTTATTGTTAGCCCGAAACGTTGCTGTATTTGACCTGTATTTAAAAATAAAAAGTCACTTTGCTCACTGCTGGAGACTACCTTCTTTTACTTGAATTGTTTGGGCTTGGTCAGCCCTCTCCATGCACTAGTGAGTAGTGGGTGCTGTATCCATTCCTATTCATTTGAAGTATTTATGACCTGCCCTGCAGCAGCAGACTGTAGTGCACATTATTTACAACAAGCCTTGCTATAACATCCCTGATCCCCCTCTTACCACATATTCACTGCAATATTCTCCTGTGACCTGATCTATGCCCTGTCTTCAGAAGCGTGCTGTTCACTGCTACTGTCTTGATCTGCGTGGCTGTGTGCAGATGCGGTCAGTCAGTGAAAGCAATGTCAGCTGAGCAGGGGACCTGGGGGGCCAGGAAGGGGGAGGGAAGGAAACGGCTGCTATGCTATTAGACAGAAGTAAGCGGGACTGCTGGCTCCACAGGCATTACACTCACTGTCTACACTTACAGACAGTAACTCTCCTGTCCTCGCTTCAGCCCTAGCCTAGCAGCCCGCTCTCATTAGTGTGCACTGTGCGACAGCTAACACTTAATGCCTCCTCTGCTAGCAACATTAATATTTTATTGCCTAATGATTAGGCAATAAAATGTTAATCGCTAGCAGAGGAGGCATTAAGGGAGGGAACAGAAAAAAGGAGATGGACCCTATTTTGAGGGCACCACAGCCTGCAAAACTTTTCTCCCGAAAGCTGGTTCAGCCGAAGCAAACATATCAAACTTGTAAAATTTAGAAAAAGTGTGTAAGGAAGACTGGGTAGCCGCCTTACAAATCTGATCCATTGAGGCTTCATTCTTAAAAGCCCAAGAAGAAGCCACTGCTCTAGTGGAATGAGCAGTTATCCTCTCAGGAGGCTGTGGTCCCGCTGTCTCATAAGCTAAGCGGATGACACCTCTCAACCAGAATGATAAAGAAGTCGTAGTAGCCTTCTGTCCCTTACACTTCCCTGTATAGATGACAAACAAAGAGGAAGATTGTCTGAATTCCTTAGTAGCCTGAAGATAGAACTTCAAGGCATGAACCACATCTAGATTGTGAAGCAAATGTTCCTTCACTGAAGGATTAGGACACAAGAAAAGGAACAACAATTTCTTGATTAATGTTACGATGCGACACCACCTTGCGGAGGAACTCTAATTTAGCACGTAAAACTGCCTTATCAGCATGGAAAACAAGATAAGGGGGGTAACAATGCAAAGCAGAAATCTCAGAAACTCTGCATGCAGAGGCAATAGCCAAAAAAAAGAACCTTCCAAGACAACTATTTAATATCAACAGTATGCATAGGCTCAAATGGAGCCTGCTGCAGAACACTAAGAACAAGATTGAGGCTCCAAGGCGGAGCCCCAGATCTAAACACAAGTCTGATCCTAGTCATAGCCTGTGATGGTTTGGTGTAGAAGTGTGTTAATTATTGGAATTGTAACTCTTTAGGAAATTAAACAGGAGATTAATTCTTGTAAAAGCCTGTTTAATTCCAATAGTGAGTCAGTTTATTTATGATGATCATGAATGTGCATATCAATGTAAGCAGACTGGGTTTACACTGAATTGCCAAAAGGAATAATATAGAAACTTTATATAGTATAATGAAACAGCTCTTTAAACATTTGTTGCAATATCACAGGATGATGTTTTCTTTAGTCTTCACGCACTCACACACAAACAGCTCTAAAATATTTACAAGTCATTCATCCATATGTTGCAGTCAGAAAACACACGAACGGTGTTATAAGTCAGGGTGGTGACAGGTAGCACAAGAGGTCACAAAAGAGTAGAGAAACTCTTCACATATGAGGCAAGATAAGCGAATTACTAGAAGCGGAGCTGAGCTACGATGTAGCGTACCTGATGTTTGTAGAGGCTTCGGTGCGAGTGCGACTTCCGGTCGCGGTAAGGAAAGTAGTTCCGGCCGGTCCTAAACTGGGAAGTGGAGCAATCCGGATAGACTCTCAACGGAGAGTAATACAGAACTCCTAATCACAGTTTTAGGAGATAGAACAAGGTGGAAGTCCTAGGAGGATAATTCAAAAAGGTAACAACATAGAAATAGTAGAATTCAATAACAGAACGAACTTAGCTTTAGAATGAGCTTCACAAGTAGCAACAAAATTTTCAGGCACTGATGATTAGCACCCAACCCCTTTTAAAGGGAAGTTCTCATTGAGGGCGGGATGCACCTTAAAGGTGTATCACACACTCCCCCCCTCAAAGCCCCCCTTAACCAACGGCAGAAGCTTTAAGAGGATAACGACGATGGAAAGCACAGATAAGACGAGGAGCGTGGACCTCAGTGTCCCTTATCCACGTATTCTCTTCAGGACCAAAACCCTTCCACTTTAGGAAATATTCCAACCGACCACCCCTCAATCTGGAATCCAGTATCTTTTCAATCTCAAATTCCTCTCAGCTATCTACCAGGATAGGGTTAGTATCTTGTGTAGTTGAGACATTAGATGCTTGATATGGTTTTACAAGTGACACATGAAATGTTGGATGAAACTTGTAATGTGCAGGTAACTTCAGGTGTACAATTTATGTTCTTTCAACCGTGTTAAGACCCATCTTACATGTTTTTCGTGTTCCAGCTGTGTCTTAGAGTAAATCAATATATCATCTAAATAGATAACGCATGTATCCATTAGATCGTGAAAGATTTCATTTATAAAATGCTGAAACGTCGCCGGGGCGTTACTGAGACCAAATGGCAAGACGTTATACTGGAAGAGCCCATACCTAGTGCGAAAAGCGGTCTTCCATTCGTCTCCCTCCTTTATACGTATGAGATTATACGCTCCTTTGAGGTCTAATTTTGTGTATACAGTGGCACCCTTTAGACGTTCTATCAATTCGGGTATTAATGGGAGTGGGTACCTATTTTTGACAGTAACAGCATTCAGAGCTCTATAATCAATTATTGGTCTCAATGTGCCATCTTTATTTTTTACCAAAAACATCCCTGCAGCTGCAGGGGATGTAGAATGGGAGATAAACCCTTTTCTCAGATTATCATCCAGATAAGCTCTTAAAAATGTTAGTTCACTTTGAGATAAAGGGTAAATTTTCCCATGGGGTATAACCGCTCCTGGAATGAGATCTATAGGGCAGTCAAAGGTCCTATGTGGAGGCAGATTTTCTGCCTCCACGAGATTGAATACCTCTGCCAAATCCTGATAGAGTTCTGGGACAACCTCCATCACAGCAGAGATGGATATCACACTTTGGGGAAAGCATGTAGCCAAACAATAGTTAGATTTTAACTTAAGTTGCGAATGTTCCCAATCTATGTCTGGATTGTGTTTTTGCAGCCAAGAATACCCTAAAATGATAGTATGAAGGGCAATGGGTATGACGTCATAGCTAACATACTCAGTGTGACCTTCCTTTAATGTGGTTAATAGTGGTATGGTTTGATGTGTGATTGGACCCTTTTTGATTAAGGTTCCATCAATAGATTTGACATAGACAGGGTTTTGCTTGCACACAAGGGGTATTTTATTATTTACAACATATAACGAATCAATATAATTTCCGGAAGCACCAGAATCAATCAACGCCCTGCATTGGGTATTTTCCTGATCCCACTGTAACGAGAGAATCAAAGTCAATTGTACAGTTTCTGTTATATGATATATGTTAAAAGGTTTATTTTGCTTACCCTTCCTTTGCCTTTGAAGAAGTGGACAATTAGATACATTATGCTCCTTTTTTCCACAATATAGACACAAGTTTTCCAGTCTTCTCCTTGTTTTTTCTTCCTCTGAAAGAGGACCTTTTATAACTCCGATCTCCATGGGCACGGGGCTGGTGGTGGATCTCTCTGTGTGGGTGGTATAAGTGATAGATCTTTTTGGTGTGTAATCATATGAGGCCTTCTCCGCACGCCTCTCCCTGATCCTTCTATCAATTGCAGTACTCAGTTTTATAAGGCCTGAGAGACTATTTGGTAGTTCCTGTCTGGAGAGCTCATCTTTCAGAGTCTCAGACAGGCCCAGCCTAAACTGATTTTTTAAGCTGATCTGGTTCCATTGGGAGTCTACTGCCCACATTTGGAAGTCAGTAGTATACTCCTCCACTGTCCGCTTCCCTTGTTTTAGGGAGCGCAGTTTTGTTTCTGCTAGGATTTGGGTGTCTGGGTCCTCATACAGATTAGCCATAGCCTGGAAAAAATCTTGCAAGGAATCTAGTATGGGATCATTATTCTCGTAATACCTGTTTGCCCATGTCCTAGGCTCTCCTTGTAAAAAAGATATGGTAGTGCAAACCTTTATACGGTTCGAGTGGTATGTACGTGGGCGCAGAGAAAAAAGCAAGTGACAGGCTGTCTTAAAATCCCTAAACTCTTGTCTCTTACCAGAGAATGGTTGAGGATACTGTATGTGTGGTTCAGGTACCTCACTGCTCTTTGCAGCCATGTAATCTTTAAGTACAGTCTTAATGGCTATATTTTCTGCTTGCACCTCAGTTAAAGCATGTGCCAAATAATCAAGTTTTTGTTCTATGCTGTTAAATTGGGTTTCTATTTCCTCAGGAGTCATTTTTAGTTACAATTCCAATTAACACTTTTAAAGGCCTGAAAATTATGTAATGGTTTGGTGTAGAAGTGTGTTAATTATTGGAATTGTAACTCTTTAGGAAATTAAACAGGAGATTAATTCTTGTAAAAGCCTGTTTAATTCCAATAGTGAGTCAGTTTATTTATGATGAATATGAATGTGCATATCAATGTAAGCAGACTGGGTTTACACTGAATTGCCAAAAGGAATAATATATAAACTTTATATAGTATAATGAAACAGCTCTTTAAACATTTGTTGCAATATCACAGGATGATGTCCTCTTTAGTCTTCACGCACTCACACACAAACAGCTCTAAAATATTTACAAGTCATTCATCCATATGTTGCAGTCAGAAAACACACGAACGGTGTAATAAGTCAGGGTGGTGACAGGTAGCACAAGAGGTCACAAAAGAGTAGAGAAACTCTTCACATATGAGGCAAGATAAGCGAATTACTAGAAGCGGAGCTGAGCTACGATGTAGCGTACCTGATGTTTGTAGAGGCTTTGGTGCGAGTGCGACTTCCGGTCGCGGTAAGGAAAGTAGTTCCGGCCGGTCCTAAACCGGGAAGTGGAGCAATCCGGATAGACTCTCAACGGAGAGTAATACAGAACTCCTAATCACAGTTTTAGGAGATAGAACAAGGTGGAAGTCCTAGGAGGATAATTCAAAAAGGTAACAACATAGAAATAGTAGAATTCAATAACAGAACGAACTTAGCTTTAGAATGAGCTTCACAAGTAGCAACAAAATTTTCAGGCACTGATGATCAGCACCCAACCCCTTTTAAAGGGAAGTTCTCATTGAGGGCGGGATGCACCTTAAAGGTGTATCACATAGCCTTAACAAAGGACTGCACATCCGGGAGCTCAGCCGATCTCTTGTGCAGTAGCACCGACAGGGCCGATATCTGTCTCTTCAGAGAACTAGCAGATAGACCCTTCTCCAGTCCATCCTGGAGAAAAGATACAATTCTGGCAACCTTAACCTTATGCCTGGATAAGCTATGCTCTTCACACTAGTAGAAGTAAGTCCTCCACACTTTATGGTAGATACGACGAGTAACTGGCTTACAAACTTAAATCAGAGTGTCAATAACACTCTCAGAAACCCCTTTCTTGGCTAAGACTAAGTGTTCAATCCCCATGCAGTCAGCCTCAGAGAATCTAGATTTTGATGAACGAAGGGACCCTGTATCACCAGATCTCTGCGACAAGGTAACCTCCAATGAGGAGGTGAAGACATCCCCACCAGATACGAAAACCACGTCCTTTGCAGCCATAATGGAGCAATCAGATTTACAGATGCTCGCATTTGCTTGATGCCCCCACACGAGGGAGAAGCGGTAATGGAGGAAAAAGATATACAAGTCTGAACCTCCATGGAACTGATAATGCATCTATCAATTCCGCCTGAGGATCCCTCGACCTCAACCCATACCTGGGTAGCTTGGTATTGAGGGGGAATGCAATAAGATCTATCTCCGGCATCAACACCTCGGGGTGAAGAGACCACTCCCCTGGGTGAAAGGATTGTCTGCTGAGGAAGTCTGCTTCCCAGTTGTCCACACCTGGAATGTCTTCTTGCTCCCCCTTGATGGCTGATATATGCAACCAAGGTTATATTGTCTGATTGGAATCTGTTAAACTGGGACGAACCCAGAAGGGGCCAAGCCGTCAAGGCATTGAAGATTGCCCGGAGTTCCAAAATATTGATCGGAAGGGAGGACTTCTCCTGAGTCCACAAACCTTGTGCCTTCTTGGCACCGCAAACGGCTCCCCAGCTGGAAAGGCTTGCGTGGATAGTCACAATCTCCCAGGACGGTCTCAAAAAGCACGTGCCTTGGGACAGATTATCTGGACAGAGCCACCAGGAGAGCGAGACTCGACAGGCTATCCAGCACAATCTGTTGAGACAGATCTAAATGGTTGCCGTTCCATTGTCTCAGCATACATAGTTGTAAGGGTTTGAGATGGAATCTGGCAAAAGGGATGATGTCCATCCAGGACACCATGAGTCCGATTACCTCCATACATTGAGCCACTGAAGGTCTCGAGGAGGCCTGGAGGGCAAGACATGCAAAAGTTAGCTTGCAACGTCTCTGATCTGTGAGGACTATTCTCATGGATATGGAGTCTATTATAGTTCCCAGGAAATTCACCCTTGTACTTGGAGTAAGAGAACTTTTTTCCAAGTTTATCTTCCATCCATGTGATCGAAGAAGACTGAGAAGGGACTCTGAATGTTCTTCTGCTAGACGAAAAGATGGTGCCTGTACCAAGATATCACCTAGGTAAGGTGCTACTGCAATACCTCGTGTCCAGGCAACGGCTAGAAGAGTCCCCAGAACCTCTGTAAATATCCTTGGAGCAGTAGTTAAGCCAAACGTAAGAGCTATGAACTGGAAGTGCTGGTCCAGAAAGGCAAACCTCAGGAACTGAAAATGTTCCCTGTGAATCGGAACGTGAAGGTATGCATCCTTCAGGTCTATTGTGGTCATAAACTGTCCTTCCTGAACCAGAGGAAGGATTGACCGTATTGTCTCCATCTTGAAAGAGGGAACGCTCAGAAACTTGTTTAGGCACTTTAGGTACAGAATTAGACGAAAAGTTCCCTCCTTCTTTGGAACCACGAAAAGGTTTGAATAAAGCCCCAAACCTCTTTCTACTGCAGGTACCGGGACAATTACTCCTAGTGAGGAGAGATCCCTTACGCAACCTTAGAAGGCAGCCCTCTTTTCTGGTCTTGTCAAAAGACTCGAGAGTAGGAATCTGCCCTTGGGCAGATAAGACTTGAATCCTATCCTGTATACTTGAGATACAACCTCCAGGACTCAAGGATCCTCTACATCCTGGAACCAAGCATCTGAAAAAAGAGACAGTCTGCCACCAACTTGATCCGATCCCGGATCGGGGGCCGCCCCTTCATGCCGATTTGTTCTTAGCGGGCTTCTTAGTCTGTTTGGACTTATTCCAGGAGTGAGTAGGCTTCCAAGTACTCTTGGGCTGCTCGGACTTGGAAGAGGACTGCTGTTGTTGCGACTTGTCAGCACGAAAGGAATGAAAATTAGACAGTTGCCGTCCCTTAGGCCTATTCTTCTTATCTTGCGGTAGGAAGGCACCTTTCCCTCCGGTAGTCGTAGAGATAATGGAGTCCAGTCCTGGACTGAATAAAATATTCCCCTTGAAGGGAATAGAAAGGAGTCTGGTTGAAGTCTTTGTCTATGGATATGACTTATAAATCCAGAGAGCCCGGCGGGCTAGAACCGCAAAGCCAGCAGCCTTTGCATTTATGCGAATAATCTGCATATTCGCGTCACAGATGAAGGACTTAGCAATTCTCAGTGCCTTAATTCTCTCCTGAATATCCTTGAGGGGAGTCTCCACCTCAATGAGCTCCGACAGGGTGTCGCACCAGTAGGCAGCTGCTCCCGCAACCGCGGCTACAGCTGCCGTGGGTTGAAATAAACCCCCCATTTTTTTAAAAGTAGACGAGGGGGAAAAAGAAGTTCCTACTCTTTACCATTCGTTACTAATAATGTTTGCCATCTTAATTGGCACATGAAAAGTTAGAGGGACCTTCCTATCTTCGTAAACCCTGTATAATTTAGGGATCTTAGGCTCCTTAGGGAGTATAGCCTATGGAACCTCTAGAATAGACAAAACCTCCTTTAATAAAAACGCAGATGCTCAATTTTAAATCTAAAGGAGGGTTCCTCCGCTGAAGGAGGTTTAATAACTGAAGTCTCAGACTCAGAAAGTTCACCCTCTGAAGCAACAGAGGTTAACTCATCCTCGGATAGCTGGGATATAGTAGCTAAATCCGACATATATTTAGATGACTCTAGGTCAGGAGAACTATGTTTAACCTTTCTCTTGCGTTTGTTAGAGCAAGGTAAGGCACTCAGGGCCGCAGACACCGCCAATTGTAACTGCACGTAAAGTCTGCTGGAAAAAAGCCCCCTCCAGATGGAGGATTAATTGAGCCGCGGGGAACTGCATGTGGAGCGGGTAATGTAGAGAGGGTAGTAATTTCTCGGGACCCAGATTCCTGATTAGTAGACGGCTCAGAAGGGCTAATAGCGCTATGAGTATTAGCAGTCTTGTCTCCCTTCTTAGACTTTAGAACAGTGTTTAGGCAAATGGAACAAAATTGAGCAGGCGGGCAAACCACAGCCTCCTCATTATATAAACAGGAATTATTAATCAGTACAGAAGGAATGGAACCTTCTAATGTAGTATCAGAGTCCTCCATAGCTTTGTATATACCCACAGGAGAACAATAAAAAAGAAACGCTTTTATTTAAAAAAATGTCACCTTAATACTCCCAATGACTGGGGCACTCACCAACTCCTAGACCCAGACAGTTAACAGTGAAATGCTCTCCTCAGGAGTGATGTCTGCAGCAGGATCTTTGGAAATGAAAGAGACCGCACCCAGTCACGTGGTACGTAAAACAGGATTTCCCCTGCACAGTGAGCAAGTGTGGCAGACCCACACGAAACATGTCTGCAGTTTTTTGCCTTCGCTGAATTCCCCTTTGTACCGCTGTGAGCTGATGGCTCACTTTGGATTTTACACGCTGTCCTAATAAAGTGACTTTTTTACATCAGCCTTGGACCTCCCGCAAGTTTGTGTATCCTTAATGCCTTGTGATGCCCGGAAGTGTCTTTTTTTGTTGTTCAAATAATCTCCCTGAAGGAGATATTAACCCTTGATCCTATCAAGGTATAAAAGGAGCCACACTGTAACCCTGTATAGCGTTTTAAAATGTATATATAAAAAAACGGTCTTACCCTCCAGGATCCATGCTGTGGAACAGGCACAGCCTCTCAAGTGTGACAGTTTTGCATCAGTACTTCTGACATGGACTTGAGTGTGTAGCAGCAAGCAGTGAAACTCGTCAACACTGATTGATCAGGAGCTGTTAGCGACAGCCTGGATGGGTTTGCAGAAAAACTTTCCCTGTACCTCCTGACTCTAACTTTCATCAATACTCTCACTGAGAGGTTGACATGATTACTTAAAAACTCCAGTCCTTTCTCAAAGGGAGCATACCCATACAGGACTATCCGAATCTTCTGACACTTCTCTGCCACCTCCAATAGAGACGAAAGGCAAAGAATGACTGGGGGATAGATTCTCTTGGTATCTTTATTTGAAATGCAAGAATGTAAGTTTAGATGCCGGCCCATTTTTGGTGAACAACCTGGGTTGTTCTTGCTGATTGGTGGATAAATTCATCCACCAATAAAAAAATGCTGTCAACAGTTCTGAACCAAAAAAAAAGCTTAGATGACTTCTTTTTAAAAAAAAAAGATAGCAAGAGAATGAAGAAAAATTGATAATAGGAGTAAATTAGAAAGTTGCTTAAAATTGCATGCTCTATCTGAATCATGAAAGAAAAAAAATTGGGTTCAGTGTCCCTTTAGCAAAGTAGATTACAGATATCACAAATATACAGGCGTTCTGTTGGAGTTCCATGGGAGTAACTAGCATTTTAATGGTGAAATAGTGTCAGGTGTGTGATTTATTTAAAGCACTAACCTCCATCTTAGAAGAAAGGAAAGGAGGAAAGAAAAGGGAAAGAAAAGTTCACATAATCCAACATAAATGAAAATTTTACAAATATATTTAAAATGGGGGCGTGTCCGGGAGGCGGCCATGACCGGTAGCAAAAATTTACAGCTCCATAACTCCAACAGATAATCTACTATATATATATGACAATTCCAGCCATCTATTCTGAAAAATCACAGAAATGAATTCAGGACATCTGACTGAGTCAACTGATGTTTTTCCTTACAAGCTATAACTGCATAGGAGCGTTATATTGGACTACTAAAAGCTACTGGCAAGGCCTCATTTACAAGCATCTAATCCTCCCCTCCCCTCCCGGGTATTCCTGTACAACTGTCAACTATGGAATATGAGCAGTGTTTGATAATTATAGCCTCACTTAAAAACTTTGAACAGCGGCTTCATAACAGCTTCGATGGTCTCACTCAAATACTCAGAGACACATCTGATACACGCGGTGGATGCTTATGCAAGATGGCGGTGGAGGCTGCTACCATTACAGGACAAGGCGATCCTCAAGCAGAAGAAAGTCATGTCGGCCCTGTATTAGATAGCAAGCGAAGCACTATACATATTGGTGCAATGAAAGCGGAACACAAATTAATCTCACCTGATTGGGAAATTTTGCTCCCTAGCAGAACACACGGCACTTATACCATTGCACAGGAGGGAGGATACACTGGAGAGCTTTCGCTGGAGGAAATCCATAAAGATGCAGTCTGCACCATGGCGAGAAAAGCTATTGGAATCAGAGATACTCGCAGAGGGCTTCAGAAGAGACGAAGAGTCTACTGAGGTCGCATTAAAAGAATGGCAAAGCTGATACCCACATTACACAGGAAACATACAGAGCCAACATCTTTACTTCGATGGCATGAGAAAGTTCTAGTACTTTGGAGAGCTATACATAAGCAGACACAATTCTTTCTTAATACCACATTTTTACCGGATCAGTCTCTAAGGAATGGGATCGGGTGAACATAAAGATAATAGCAGTTACTTTTTATAGGGTTTAGTATTCACTCATAGAACTGCTTAATCACTCACAACTACCTTTTACTGACGTTATCACTCTAATTGTTTATGAACCCTCATTGCTTTGTTTGTATTTCCAAGTTTTACATTTCCTTATTTTCATACGAGTCCCTTATTGTTTATATGTGATGAATACCGAATCTTTAAATTACACTATATTGTTCACAATCTGAGATTTTGCACTCGCCATACGTATGGCTACTGGAGACAGTATTTCATTAGATAGGGGAGCCTCTACTATTACATCTTATTAAGTAATTATACTCTGCACAGGTTGAAATGATATTAGAAAAACAATCCTATTATATGCTGTACTTAATCTCACCAGTGAAATAATTATTTACCCAGTAACTATGTGTTATCCATCTTTAGTTTAATCCTATTCCTTAATACACCCTAACTACAAATACTATATCCAGATATGCAGTATATTTCATTGGCTCTATATTTCATTTATATTGACGCATAAGCTAGTATCAGCCTAAAGTTTGCATTTAAAGGACCAAGTTTAACCTTTTAGAAATGCATAATACTCAATTAAGAGACTATATGAAAATTTCCATAGGACATCATATAGAATGTGTCTGTTCAATATATTTCTGAATAAGGTCTATATCTCCATGATATCACCACTGTCTGAGGTCTATACTGTCTGATGTATTTGGTCATTATGAGAGAACTCCTTGGACCATAGAAATGCTATATTTGATATTAAATACCATATCCATTTGATGAATGTGGAGTAGTAGATTAATGAGATATTAAATTTAAGCCTACTTCATACACTGCAAGCTATTATTATTAGCCCCTATAGAATTTTTTAAATATGTTGGATAATACTTTTGGTGATTGCTAATTAATAGGTAAGGTACTCCTTTATATAGGCTAACTGCAAAATATCTAGCATACTTGTCTACAGCTTAGTCATTATATTTCTCATCCTTTAGTACCTCCTACCACCTCTCAAAAGTATTCCCAATAAGCCCCAGAGGTCACCTTATCTTAGCTCTTTATGCTCTCACATTTGTTTTGTATACTATTCATTATTAGCTCCAGAACACGACCTAATGTAAATATCCTAGAATATGCAGTTCCAGCCCAGTCCTTATACTCCTTAACTCTCTTTATGGCTCCTCTAGTAGATTACCTTCCAAGATCATATAACTAGAACCATTCAACCTTATACAGGCCCTATATATTCCTTTATGGCCCGACTTATTTACATTCTAAGATGTTCTCAGATGTTCATAAAACCTGACCCAGCATTGATCATTGTATTTTTCCTTTAGATCCTTAGATCCCTAAGTTGAAATAAGTAGGACACGCCCCCCATTCGTCCATTATTATACAAGTGGGATATTTTACACAATAATAATCCTAAGTAGCTAACATTAGATATAGTGATTACAATATACATGGTCCTAGAGTGACCAACATAGTAGTTGCTTAGCATTTATATACTAAAAGAAAAATGAGGTTCCATTTATGATTGTCTAGTTCTTCCGTTGTTCTCTCTTCTAATTTAGATATTTAATGTTATAAACAATAGATGGACTTACACTTTTCATACACAGGTACATGTTCTCTCTTTATTGCTCTATAAGTAATTGAGATATATGGAGCTCCTGAACCATATTTGTGAAGTTATATACTAGTTAATTATTATTCAGCCTAGATCTCTTCAGGTCTTTAATCCTCTGGTTTGCTATATAGTAACTTGCAAAAATACATTTACCTGTATGTATTAATGTTCTTATATGAGAAGTCAATGTATATTCCTTTATTATATGTCTGACAAACTCTGTATTTTCCTTAATGTTGTTTCACATAACCTCAATAAAAAACTGTTATTAAAAAAATATATATATATTTAAAATAATAGACAAATCATGACAGAGTACAAGTTGACTTTATTTAGAATACTCTATTAAATTCACACAACACAGATCTGTTAGAACGGAGGCATTCAATTTTAGGTAGCGCTAGAACTATCCAAGTCCCATAGTCATGACAAACAGGACTTCCATAATATTTTGGTATATTTGTATACTCATAATCTGGTGTACTGCAACAAACCTTTTCCCTTATTTAGAGAACCATTGAAAAATGACTGAAATGACAGCCAATAATTGTGTTTTATGCTAAAACACTCAACATCAATCAGTGTAGTCATACAAGATATGCTATTGGTTTATAAATAAGTGCAATAAATAAAAATAATCATGAACAGTAATTTGTTTTCAAATTGACTGTGCAGCATTCTGTAACAAATGGAGAAATTACATTAAATGTCTTACACTATTTTGCAGGTTAACAAGTAGCTGTTTTCACTTTTAAACATTTTGCTGATAATCAAAAGCTGTGGCTGCACAAAACAGTTAAATTTCTTAACATATGATAGCAATCACAAGCAAACGTTTTGCTATACAAAAGTTAGAGGGTGATCATTTTAGGTCTCCTCATAGAATAACCATTATTACAGTATTACCACATATACTAAACAATCTGTTCTCAGTTTAAAATCACATAAATGTATACAAACACATATGTTGATGAATACTCCAGAAATGATAAAGCCGCTTTTTGTAAAAAGCACTTCATGCGTTAGTAGAAGATCGCTTCCCAAAATGAAAGTTATGGAATGATAACCATTCCTATAAAGTTTGGGACTGAGGTCAAAGCATCCTGTGCACTAAGTGCTTCACTGAAACAAGGAGGCCTGGCGGTGGAGCTTTATAAACCTTGTCTGTATTGATCTGTGGACCTTAAATTCCTAACGGCTGTGCCTTTATGAAAAGTGTATTTAAAATATAAATTAAGATATATGGTCATTCTTTAGGGAGTTCTATATTAAACACAATCTATTTTTGTATACCTGGGAAAAAGATATAACCCAAGTTAGTCACTACTGTATTTGCTGATTTGTGCACCTACCCATGTGACTACCTGAGTGACTAGCAACACATTTCAGTGGTGTGTGTCCAGCTCCCTTTAGCTGTGAAGCTTTTAAGCAAGCTGGATACTGACTCATATTTAATGTAAAAATCTCAAATTGAAAATACTGTTGAAATCATATAGCATAATGAGATAAGTTTAACATGCTAATACACCAAAAATAAAAGTAACTATAAAAAAAGACTGATCAAAAGACTGCAATATAATGAAGTGCCTTAGTTAGTAATTGTAGTCAAAGGTCAAAGTTCATATAAAACAGTGGAACAACTTGATTTCATTTTGCACTGTGGCACTATATCAAATGGTATAAAACCCTGTTCTCTATGGCTGCAAGCATGCAAGGAATTTTGTATCAATCCTAGGCAAATTTAATTAATTCATTCTGCTTAAGCAAAGACATCACGACCTTGCCTGTTTACACTCTTGAGTACAGTAGCTGGACTCCCTAACATAATAGTAATTTTTAACATCCTATATAGTTAGGGTAAATTGTGTACACATCATTTATATTAAATATTAAATTAAATACAATTGACGGTTTTAACTAAACAAATGTTTGCAAATATTTCCATAACATACCAGTGTATTACATGGTTAGTTCTAGTTAAGATTAACAGTTATATATAATACAGAGGCTTTTTTTCATTATCACCCTGTATTATTCTTTATTTTAAACAGGTTCTTTATCTAGACAAAAAGAGGAATTTGCACAGCAATCAAATTATTAAACCAGCATGGTATCTGACCACACGGGCGAAGATCTAAACATCAGGTAAAGTTAGGGATAAAGTTTGGGAATAGGTTTAACGCATAGAATTCCAGAAAGGGATGTGATTCATGGAATCCAAGAGGGTAATGGAAGCCACTTCCCAGGAGCAATGATGCCTGCAACATTGCTGAAGTCACATTCTGGACATGTTAACACTGCAGCAATAGAGACATTGCAGTTTGGGAGACATTCCATGTACAAAATGTGTCCTGCTATCAAAAAATATACAAATAATATATCCTATGTAAGATGACAACCAGAATATGCCCTAAAGGTCAGTGGGAAACAGTAGCAAACACCATTCTCATATATGTACATTAAATACCTTGTTTGACCAATTGTGTATCACCAACAGAGAGAGCCTGTTCAAGATATTCTTTTAGTGAAAGAACTAAAAATAGAGTGGTTACTTTAACTGGAAGTAGTGAGAAAAGTGATGAACAGCTACATGTAGAGTTTAGGAGCAAGCACAATGGTCCAAGAATTGTCTTTTGAAAACAATTCACAGCAGTCCAGAGATTGGTAAACATATTGCCTTATTTCATAAGTGTTTACTCAACATATCCAATAAACTGTTCCCATCATATAATTGCCTTGATGGTTCCCAGCTTGAAGTTTATATGTATGTATATATGTATATAATACATACATACATGTATATATGTATGCATGCATAATATAATGTATATGAATACATGGGAAAAAAACATTAGCAGGCACCCATGAATTGAAACAGTTCATTTTAAAATGTATACTATTCTTAAAATTTGGCTAACAGTTGTCTAGGTAACCCAAATTCATTCACAGCTCAACAATCACGTATTAGTAAAATGTCCTGGTGCCTGTTAAATTATATCCAGAAAAGCATTCCCTTACTAAACTTCACAGGCAATCACAATGAAATGTATATTCCATTTGTAGGCTGGTTACTACACCAACACACTTAATTCATTCAGGTTCCACATCTTCATCCAACAGAGAAGAGTTACTGAAGTAATGAATCGATCACAGCTTCTGGCTTTGCAGAGCGTTTCCTATTAAAATACAAAATTACAATTTAGGAAATAGGATTTTTTACAAATGAATGATGACATGCTTAAAACACCACGTTAAATGGAAAATTGATGTTTGCAAATTGATTCTTTCTTGTTAAGAAAAAAAACATAAATTTATGCTTACCTGATTAATTTATTTTATGGTGGTGAGAATCCACGATCCATTACTCCTGGGAATTACTCCTTACTCTACCACTAGGAGTAGGCAAAGATTTCCAAACGCAAAACAGAAAGAGAAGCAGTCTGCCAGGAACAAACAGCAGCTCAATAGCTTGTTCTATGGCACGGTTGCCACCTGGGAGTAGTTTCTTTCTGCCCAATTGTGCTTTTCACAGAGGAAAACTTTCCTGTAGTATATCAATCTGATCCCGCAGACATGGTCAGTCCAGCCCCGAAATACCAGGCAATTCTCTGAACAAGGAAACCGGCAACCCCAGACGAATGTTTCTCCCTTCTCTGGGCCTCGTCAGTGAGGTGCAGCCATATCCCTTTAAGCACAATGGGCAAGGAGTCCACGTCTGGTTTCCCCAATCACCCTTAGGGAGACTATCCCCAGGGTCATATTACATATGCAAAACAGAAAGAGAAGCAGTCTGCCAGGAACGAACAGCAGCTCAATAGCTTGTTCTATGGCCCGGTTGCCACCTGGGAGTAGCTTCTTTCTGCCCAATCGTGCTTTTCACAGAGGAAAACTTTCCAGTAGTATATCAGTCTGATCCCGCCGACATGGTCAGTCCAGCCCCGAAATACCAGGCAATTCTCCTCTGAACAAGGAAACCGGTAACCCCAGACGATCATTTCGGCCTTTTCCAAACCCTAAGAGCCCTAAAAAAAAACTTCCACCTCACACATACCTCAGTCAAAAATATAGCCAAGCAAATTGAGGTAAGAAAATGGAATAAGAGCCATAAAAGGAGCACGGAAAAAAATACGTGCTAAAGAAAACATTAATCCTAAAAATAGCATAACATAAGGGTGGGGCCTCGTGGACTCTCACCACCATTAAAGAAATTAATTTATAAAGTAAACATAAAATTATGTTTTCTTTCATACAGGTAGTGAGATTCCTGGGAGCTAATACCCAAGATGTGGAGTCCACGAGTAATAACAAAGAAATTAACTCCACAACCCCAATAAGCCATGTAAATCAAAAGTTTCAACCAAGAGGCCAAATAAACTTTCTGACCTTTCCTAGGACCAGAAAAAAAAGAACAACCTAGAAGGTTGTCTAAAGACTTTAGTAACATCAATGTAATATTTCAATGCCCTAACAATGTCCAAAGTATCCAAAGATCTTTCTGAAGCATTCTTGGGTTTAGGACAGAAAGAAGAAACAACAATCTCTCTGCTAATGTTAGTTGAAGAAACAACCTTAGGCAAACAATTTAAAAGAAGTCTGTAAAACTGCCTCATCCTGATGAAAAATCAAATAAAGAGGATCACAAGAAAGAGGAGATAACTCAGAAACTCTTCTAGCAGACGAGATAGCCAAAAGAAATAACACTTTCAAAGACAGCACTTTAATATCCACCTTATGCATAGGTTAAAT
Source organism: Bombina bombina (assembly GCF_027579735.1). Lineage (NCBI taxonomy): Eukaryota > Metazoa > Chordata > Amphibia > Anura > Bombinatoridae > Bombina > Bombina bombina. The sequence continues at coordinate 430,034,315 of NC_069504.1, read as the reverse complement.
AGTAGCACACAAAACCCTTAACACCCAGTTAAGACTCCATGGAGGAGAAGTTGGCTTGATTACAGGTTTAATACGGAGCAGAGCCTGAACAAAACCATAAATATCAGAAAGATTAGCAATCTTCCTGTGGAACAAAACTGAAAGAGCAAAAATACTGGCAGATAGGACCTTATCCAGACCATCCTGTAAGAACTGCAAAATCCTAGAAACTCTGAAAGAATGCCAGGAAAAACCCTGATATATACACTATAAAAAATAAAGGACTTCCAGACCTTCTGCTAGATTCTCCTAGTTACAAGTTTACAAGCTTGAACTAGGGTTTCAATCACAGAATCAGGGAAAACCCTATGTCTAAGGACTAGATGTTCAATTCCCATGCCATCATGTTCAGAAACTTGAAATCCGGATGGAAAAATGAATCTTGAGACAGAAGGTCTGGCCACAGAGGCAAAGGCCAAGGAAGACAGTTGGATATTTGAACCAGTTCTGCATACCAAATCCTGCAAGGCCAAGCTGGGGCAATATATCTTGGAAATAACTCTGGGTAGAAGTACCAGAGGAGGAAACAGATAAGCAAGCTGAAATGACCAAGGAACTACAAGAGCGTCCACTAACTCTGCTTGAGGATCCCTGGACCTCGCAAAGTACCTGAAAAGTTAGTTGTTCAAAAGAGAGGCCATCAGATCTATCTCTGGGAGACCCCAAAGTTCCACAATCTGATCGGACACATCCTGGTGAAGAGACGTCTCCCCTGGATGTAGAGATTGATGACTGAAAAAGTCAGCTTCCCAGTTGTTCACCCCTGGAATATGAATTGCAGAAACTAAACAAGAATTGAATTCTGCCCATGAGAGAATTCGGTACACCTCCCTCATGGCTAGGGAACTGTGGGTTCCCTCTGATGATTGACATAAGCCACTGCTGTGACATTGTCTGTCTGAAAACAGAGATGAGATTCTCTTTTCTACAGAGGTCTAACTAGAATATTCATAGGTAACCTCACCCCTCCCAACGATCCCTAACTTTCTGTGCTCTCAGAGTCTCCAAACAGCTCTCCAAACTGAGAGACTTGCATCTGTAGTTATCACAGTCCAGGTAAGATGAACAAAAGAACTCCCTTAATAATAAACGGATGCTACAGCCACTAAGCCAAAGACTGACTTGTATTGGGATCCAAAAATATATTTTAAGACAGCTAAGTATAGTCTCTGCACCTTTGACGAGGCATACAAAGCTGAAGAGATCTCATGTGAAAACAAATAGAATTGCATCTGAACTGCAATCATAAGACCTAGAACTTCCATACAAAGAGCAACTTAGGGAAAAGAGAGAGACTGAAGGTTCAGACAAGCTGACACCAAGTTTAACCTTCTCTGCAAAGTTAGAAAGACTATTTGAAATCCCCCAAAAATGTACCTTTGTTTGAGAAAAATTGATCCTCCAACCATGTTATTGAAAAAACAACAATGGTTGGTTGGTGTGAGATTCTGCTAAAGGAAAAGACAGAGCTTGAACAAAGATGCCGTCCATTTATGGACTCACTGAGTTCTAATCACAGACAAAAGGGCACCCAGAACTTTTGTAAAAATTCTTGGCGCTGTAGCCAGACCAAATGGTACAGCTACAAACTGAAAATGCTTGTCCAGAAAGTGAAACCTCAGAAACTGGAAATGTTCTTTGTGAATTGGAACATGATGGTAAGCATCCTTTAAATATATTGTTGGCAGAAACTGACCTTGCTGAGCGAAAGGCAGAATAGTCTGAATAGTTTCCATTTTGAAAGATGGAATTCTTATAAACTTGTTCAGAGCTTTCGGATCTAGAACTTGTCTGAAAGTATCTTCCTTCTTTGGAACAATGAAGAGATTTAAATAAAATCCCATCCCCTGTTCCTGCAAAGGAACTAGAAGAATCACTCCCATAGCTTCCAGACCTGAGACAGACTGGAAAAAAAGCTTGAGCTTTTACAGAATTCCTTGGAACATTGGACAAAAAAAACATTCCTCTGGGAGGCCTTGTTCTGAATCCTATTTGATATCCCTGAGAAACTCTATTCAGAACCCAGGGATCTGGAACAGACTGAAATCTGCACATTCATGCAGATTTGGTAGAAGGGATAGATTTCTTACCCTGCTTAGACTTGTTCCAGTTAGCACTAGGTCCCCAGACTGAGCCAGAAGTGCCTTGCTTCTAAGCAGAGGAGTCAACATTTTCTTCCTTTTCTGGCGAAAGAAACAAAATGATTAGGAGCTCTAGATTTCCCTCTGGACTTCTTGTCCTGAGAAAGAAAAACCCTTTTACCTCCAGTAACAGTAGATATTATAGAATCTAAATCAGAACCAAACAACTTCTTTCCCTAAAAGGAAAGGGATAATAATCTGGATTTTGACACCATATGAGCACACCATATGCCAACGACATGCTTTTGACATTAATTTTCTTAATATCAAATACAGCATCACAAATAAAATAACTGGTATTTTTGAGTAAACCCAAAATATTAGCACTAGCAGAGTCATCAGAACACTGATCTGAAAGACTACACAACCAGTAAGTTGAAGCAGCAGCCACATCAGCAATAGACATAGCTGGCCTGAGCAAATAAAAGTCTACGAAGACTCTAATTTTCTATCTAAAGGGTCATTAAAAGAAGTACTATCTTCCGAAGGAATAGTAGTACGTTTAGCCAGAGTGTAAATGGCCCAATTCACCTTAGGAACAGTTTCTTATAAATCAACATCAGCAGCAGGTAAAGGATATCACTTTTTAAACCTTGCTTATCATCAGAAACGTTAAGGTTTTTTACCGCTAAAGTAATTAAAACCTCTTTTAAAAGAGAAGGAAAATGTTCAACTTCGAACAAAAAAAGAGGAAATATAAAGGTTCAACGTCAGTTGTAAGATACTTTATCACCAGAGGAAACTTCACATCTGAAGACATAACAGTATCCCTAGTTTCAGGGCACATAGAACTTGTAGAAGGTAAAATCTGAACTGACCTTTTATGCTTGTTTGAAAACAGGAGAGCAGCAAGCGCCTCAGAAACTGCAGCCCTGATAAAAAAATTCACAGTAGGAGAAACATTATCAAGATTCACCTGTAGTGAACACACAGAAGGTTGGCCTGATTGCATTAATATTTCAAAGCATGAGTCACATAAGGCACCTCAGCTGTTTTACAATAAGCACACCTAATAATGGTAGAAAGATATTCAGGGGACTCATTTGCTGCCCAACTTACCCCCTGCGCTGAACTAGGTTATTTGCCGTGTCTCACGGCATCTGAACAAGGCTCCCATTGGATCCAATGGAAGCACGCTAGATTGCTTCCATGTAATGCAAGCGCAAGGTCGTGTTCGCATTGTGCTTAACTTTTTATACCAGTGCACATTTGCGTGCGCTGGTATTACTGAGTGGAGCGCAAATATCACACTCACGAAAAACATAAATTATGCTTACCTGATAATTTCCTTTTCTTCAGACGGAAAGAGTCCACAGCTGCATTCATTACTTTTGGGAATTCAGAACCTGGCCACCAGGAGGAGGCAAAGACACCCCAGCCAAAGGCTTAAAAACCTTCCCCACTTCCCCCATCCCTCAGTCATTCTGCCGAGGAACAAGGAACAGTAGATGAAGCATAGGGTGAAAAAAGGTGCCACAAGACCAAAAATAACCGACGCCCCCCAGAAAATAAAAACACGGGCGGGGATTTGTGGACTTTTTCGATCTGAAGAAAAGGAAATTATCAGGTAAGCATAATTTATGTTTTTCTTCATAAACGGAAAGAGTCCACAGCTGCATTCATTACTTTAGGGAAAAACAATACCCAAGTTATAGAGGACACTGAATGCTAAAATGGGAGGGTACAAAAGGCGGCCCATTCTGAGGGCACCAGGCCTAACACCCCTACTACAGAAACCTAGAAAAAAATTTGAAAAAGGAAAAGGCCCAAGGACACTGACCTGCAGATAGTCCATAAGCCTTGCTAGAGACCGCAGTAACTAGACACGACTGAGCCAAGAGCCTCCAAGAGACACCGTCAACCGGCAGTCAGTCTCCAAACAACAAACCCCTTACTAGAGAAAGGGATCAAACCGCCAAATTCTCCAAAAGGGAGAAAAGAAACAGAGAAGACATCCATCAAGGATTCCCGAGAACCCAAATAGGGCCCAAACGAGCCCCAAGAACACCGGCGAAAAAACCCAGATGGCCAAGACAACCGAAACCCAACCGGTCTCATAGAACAAGGGAGGCAACGCCCAACCATAGTTTGCTCAAAATCCACGGGACAAAGACCGAGAGATTGAAAAAGAGAAGAGAATCTTCCCAAACAAAGTGCATCCGCACCCTGGAAGGTAACTGAAGACGAGAACTTCAGAAACCATTAAGACAGTTCAGAATATCCAAATATTCAAAAAACGTAACCTCGTGCAGCAACTCAGATAGGGAAACCCCTGACGGCAACCACCTGAAGAGTCAGAACACTGCACGCTGCTGTCATCCGAAGATGAATCTAGAAATTTGAATATATGCAAGCAAATGGAAGCAGATGAGGTTAGGTTCAAATCCTAACCTACGGCCTGCTAGGCATCCAGCTAACCAGCGGATGCCGCCAGTCCTTCCCACAAAATCCTAATTGTGGAAAAGAAGCAGAGCCCCCAAGGAAGGCTTAGCTCATCAAACCACGATGCCAGAGGACAAAATTTGCAGAGCAACAGATCTCAAATCCTGCTCCAAACACTGGACCAGCCCAAGCGACAGGCAAGTCTGAAAGACAGGGGAAACAAAAATGACCCCAACCCCTAAGCCCCCCATGGAATGGAAGAATGTGGTAAATTATCCACCCCCACAGAGCTCGGGTGCCAACCCTATCGCTCCTTCAAAACATAAGGTACTTCCAAGAAGAACCCCCTAGGGCATAAGGTACTTCCAAGAAGAACCCCCTAGGACTTGGGGTAGAGAAAAGTGCAAAATTAGATCTTTAAAAAGACCTAGCACAACTCTCCTTAACAGCCTTGACACAGAGTATATTCTCCAAAAGCTGGTCAAACAAGCCACAGAGCAGCAGACTGTTGCCTCACCTAAATAAAAGGCACTTTGAGAGAAGCCCGAACCCCACTTCTGAAGGAGACAATCTACCCCCCTAAAGGGGAGGGCACAGATAAACGGCACACATGTCCACAAGGAACGTGAAAGGCCGTAGGCCGAATGAAGATTATCCAGATCACCACCGATGATACAACAGTGAAAAACTCCCCTTAAAAGGGAGCACACTCCTAATGACAAAACAGCCCCCATTGAAAACTGGGTCGTCCTGAACCAGTCTACAGGATCATAAGTCCATAAGGATCCGATATAAGAACCCTATAACTGGGACCCAGAGCTGTCTTAAAATGAACGACACCTCCAGGGAGCACAAGATACCCCATCTGAAGTTTCAGAACTCACCGGGGATCACATCCGGGTTAGACCGGAGAAACGGGCACATCACTCACTCCTAAATTCCCAGACCAAAGGGAAGAGAACGCCCCTAGCAGGAGGCTAACTCCCCACCAACAATGTGCAAGGCCGTAGTCATGCAAACTCTTCTAGAGCCCAAAGGCCCCAAGGACTACACTCACGAAGTCCAAAACTAAGGGAAATAATTACAACAGCAGAGATCACCCAAAGAGAGAGAAGACAAAAAACTAGTCTCCATAATCCTCTCAGATTAACCTTTCGGAGGACCACCCCAAGGAAGAAGAATGCTGAGCATCCCAAATCCAGGCGGAACATCCCCTAAGCGAAAGGAGACAACAGTCTATCGTCCCTAATATGGAACTATGAACTCCCAGAAGCAGAAAAGAGCCGCACAGCCCTAAACGTCTGCCAAGAAAAAATGGACAAAGTCCAAACAGTTTCGACCCTAAGGAAGAGACCGCAAGAGGGAATAAGCCCTAAAAGGACAATCCAGAGGAACCTTGAAAGGCAAGATCGCCAGGAACTGGCTGCACGAAGGATCTAAAACCTTCAAATTCTAACCAACAACGGGAAGGAAACACTCAGGATCCCGAATCGGAACCAACAGAGGATGTCGGAGCGGATCTCAACGGAGTCCCGGCCACTAGATTGAAAGGCTAATGAGGACCGAACACGATCCTCCATGCTCCTAGACAAACCACGGATCATCAAATCCTCCCGGAATGCTAGTTGAAACTTGTAAAACAAAAAACAAATAATAGTGGGACCACTCGGCGCCCTAACCGGACCAGCCAGGCATAGCAGGCGCCATGTGTCTTAAATAGGCCTTAAAAACAGAAGGATTTGTACCCAGTCAGGAGAGCCTGAAACCAAGGGCCCCATACTGACAAGGCCACACAGTCACCCCCTAAGAGGGAGAGATAAACAACAGACAAACATAGGAGTAAAACACGTCCTATTGATTCCAGAGAAGAAAATTCACAAAGTAAATATTATAACAAACATGAGCTTTAAACCAAATAAAATCCATCATAACCGGATTAACATAAAATATAAGGCAATTCGTAGGTTATCGCCCAGGAAGAACGGATACTCCCGCAGGACCAGCCCAACAGGAATCTGAGTCTTCCAAGCTCCGAACTGGAAAGATACTCAAGAAACAAGACTATAAAAAGATTACTTCATCCCCTTATGTCTAATCCTGCATGCCATTCACATCGGAAGACTCATGATCCACCACCCCATTAAGAGTGGGATCCTTCAGCAACGCCAAAACGTGCCTTAGTAGAACACGAAGGCGCGCCAGTCTATAACGAAAGGCAAAACTTACCTCAGCCGGGGCAAACGAAGACCCTAGCCCCGAAGGTTGACCCCCTGAAGTTTGGGTTACCTGCATACGTAGTAAGAGTTGGTTGTAGGGAACGCGCCTCGCGGGAAGCAGAATCCCCAGAGACAGATGGTTCAGCAGGCCCCTGGTTCCCCGATCCCAAGGAACGGAGCACTCTAAAACGGCATTCGGAACATAACTGATGGACATGTATCACCCGGGCCAATTCCTATTCTTCGCAAGAAGTAGAATCAGACATCCGTCTCCCAAAAATCAGAATCCTCCATAACTGAGATATTGATAAAAAATGGACCAATAAGAAAAATGGAAACGGCACCTTACACCCCCAATGGCTGGGGCACTCACCACCTCCTATGAACCAGACACCAGCGAAACAGAATTTCTCCGTTGCCACACGGTCAGGAATACGGAAATGGAGAGCTAAAACGTGACCACGTCCGGTCACAAGGGGTACCGGTGCAGTCCATGAAAAAGTGCGCCCGACCGTAAAGGCTGCTTCACTTGCAACAGGCCGTTATGATGGACATGTATCACCCGGGCCAATTCCTATTCTTCGCAAGAAGTAGAATCAGACATCCGTCTCCCAAAAATCAGAATCCTCCATAACTGAGATATTGATAAAAAATGGACCAATAAGAAAAATGGAAACGGCACCTTACACCCCCAATGGCTGGGGCACTCACCACCTCCTATGAACCAGACACCAGCGAAACAGAATTTCTCAGTTGCCACACGGTCAGGAATACGGAAATGGAGAGCCAAAACGTGACCACGTCCGGTCACAAGGGGTACCGGTGCAGTCCACGAAAAAGTGCGCCCGACCGTAAAGGCTGCTTCACTTGCAACAGGCCGTTATGTTCCGAAATAACCATGAGCCCAAATATCACTACACATTAGCAGACAGAATCATATAACAAACATGATTAAAAAAAAACCTGTTCAATAACCCCCTCCGAAGATATTAACCCTTGATTCCAAGATACAAAAGGAGCCTCACTGAGACCCTGTATTTAAGTTATTCCCGCAAGGCTGTAGCCTATCGGATAAACTGTTGAAATTACAAGACATCCATTATGAAAGTAAAATGATCTTAACAGAATCTACGCCATGGAACAGGAACACGGCCCTTCAAGTGTGACAGATAGTAGCGTCGCTTCTGCCATGGACTTGAGTGAATAAAGCCGGCAGCGAAATTTGTCAACGCTGATTGCTTGTGGAGTTGTTAATCTAAGTCAGATGGTTTCGCAGGAAGACTCTACATGCATCTCCGGACTCTTTCATCCATGCTCTCACTGAGAGGCTGACAGGACTACTTAAAACTCCAGTCTCATTCCGAAGAATACTATACTCTCCATAAGAGACTATCGAAAAAACTTCTGACATTTCTCTGCCAACCTCCTGGGACGAAAGGCAAAGAATGACTGGGGGATGGGGGAAGTGGGAGAGGTATTTAAGTCTTTGGCTGGGGTGTATTTGACTCCTTCTGGTGGCCAGGTTCTGAATTCCCAAAAGTAATGAATGCAGCTGTGGACTCTTTCCGTTTATGAAGAAAATGCAATTTTGCTCTCCACTCGTAATCTAGGTCTTAGTTTGTAATTTCCCTTTAAGTTAGTTACATAGGTAGGAAGCAAAACATGTTATTTTGGGAAGACTTGTTCTTTCTAATCTGCCGTCAATATCTATGTTTCTACGGTTCCGTATCTTGGATGCCTAACTAGTGCAGAATTATAAGAGGAGGTGAAAATGTATGTGTCAGAAGAAAAAGTAGAGAGAAGGTAACCTGAAAGACTTGCATCTGTTGTGATCACAGTCCAGGTTGGACGAGCAAAAGAGGCCCCCAGAACTATACGATGGTGATCTAACCACCAAGTCAGATAGTCGAACATTGGGATTTAAGGATGTTAATTGTGATATCCTTGTATAATCCCTGCACCATTGGTTCAGCATACAAAGCTGGAGAGCTCTCAAATTAAAACGAGCAAAGGGGATCGCGTCCGATGCTGCATTCATGAGACCTAAAACTTCCATGCACATAGTTACTGAAAGGAATGACTGAGACTGAAGGTTCCGACAGGCTGAAACCAATTTTAAACGTCTCTTGTCTGTTAGAGACAGAGTCATGGACACTGAATCTATCTGGAAACCTAAAAAGGTGACCCTTGTCTAAGGAATCAAATAACTATTTGGTAAATTAATCCTCCAACCATGTTTCCGAAGAAACAACACTAGTTGATTCGTGTGAGATTCTGCAGAATGTAAAGACTGAGCTAGTAACAAGATATCATCCAAATAAGGAAACACCGCAATACCCTGCTCTCTGATTACAGAGAGTAGGGCACCAAGAACCTTTGAAAAGATTCTTGGAGCTGTTGCTAGGCCAAAAGGAAGAGCGACAAATTGGTAATGCTTGTCTAGAAAAGAGAATCTCAGAAACTGATAATGATCTGGATGAATCGGAATATGAAGATATGCATCCTGTAAGTCTATTGTGGACATTTAATGCCCTTGCTGAACAAAATGCAGAATAGTACTTATAGTCACCATTTTGAAAGTTGGTACTCTTACATAGAAATTCAAAATTTTCAAATCAAGAACTGGTCTGAATGAATTTTCTTTCTTTGGGACAATGAATAGATTTGAATAAAACCCCAGACCCTGTTCCTGAAACGGAACCGGCATGATTACTCCTGAAAACTCCAGGTCTGAAACACACTTCAGGAAAGCCTGAGCCTTTACTGGATTTGCTGGTATGCGTGAGAGAAAAAAATCTTCTCACAGGAGGTCTTACTCTGAATCCTATTCGATACCCCTGAGAGACAATACTCAGAATCCATTGATTTTGGACAGAATTTGTCCAAACATCCTTGAAAAATCTTAATCTGCCCCCTACCAGCTGAGTTGGAATGAGGGCCGCACCTTCATGCGGACTTGGGGGCTGGCTTTGGTTTCTTAAATGGCTTGGATTTATTCCAATTTGAAGAAGGTTTCCAATTGGAAACAGATTCCTTGGGGGAAGGATTAGGTTTCTGTTCCTTATTTTGTCGAAAAGAATGAAAATGGTTAGAAGCTTTAGATTTACCCTTAGGTCTTTTATTCTGAGGCAAAAAACTCCCTTCCCCCCAGTGACAGTTGAAATAATCGAATCCAACTGAGAACCAAATAACTTATTACCTTGGAAAGAAAGATAGCAATCTAGATTTAGAAGTCATGTCAGCATTCCAAGATTTAAGCCATAAAGCTCTTCTAGCTAAAGATTTAACATCAATTTTGATGATATCAAAAATGGCATCACAAATAAAATAATTAGCATGTTGAAGCAAGCAAACAATGCTAGACAAATCAGAATTCAATTCTTGTTGCGCTAAATGTTCCAACCAAAAAGTTGATGCAGCTGCAACATCAGCCAAAGAAATTGCAGGCCTGAGAAGATGCCCAGAATATAAATAGGCTTTCCTTAGATAATATTCAAGTTTCCTATCTAAAGGATCTTTAAAAGAAGTACAATCGTCCATAGGAATAGTAGTACGTTTAGCAAGAGTAGAGATAGCCCCATCAACTTTGGGGATCTTTTCCCAAAACTCCAATGTAACTGCTGGCAAAGGATACAATTTTTTAAACCTTGAAGAAGGAATAAAAGAAGTACCAGGCCTATTCCATTCCTTAGAAATCATATCAGAAATAGCATCAGGAACTGGAAAAACCTCTGGAGTAACCACAGGAGGTTTATAAACAGAATTTAAACGTTTACTAGTTTTAGTATCAAGAGGACTAGTTTCCACAATATCCAAAGTAATCAACACTTCTTTTAACAAAGAACGAATATACTCCATTTTAAATAAATAAGTAGATTTGTCAGTGTCAATATCTGAGAAAGGATCTCCTGAATCAGATAGATCCTCATCAGAGGAGGATAATTCAGTATGTTGTCAGTCATTTGAAATTTCATCAACTTTATGAGAAGTTTTAAAAGACCTTTTACGTTTATTAGAAGGCGGGATGGCAGACAAAGCCTTCTGAATAGAATCAGCAATAAAATCTTTGTACATCAGATGTACATTAGATGTTGAAGGAACAGCAACAGGCAATGTACTATTACTGATGGATACATTCTCTGCATGTAAAAGTTTATCATGACAACTATTACAAAGCACAGCTGGAGATATAATCTCCACAAGTTTACAACAAATGCACTTAGCTTTGGTAGAACTGTTATCAGGCAACAGGGTTCCAACAGTGATTTCTGAGACAGGATCAGATTGAGACATCTTGCAAATGTAAGAGAAAAAAACAACATATAAATCAAAATTATCAATTTCTTTATATGGCAGTTTCAGGAATGGGAAAAAATGCAAACAGCATAGCCCTCTGATAGAGAAAAAAGGCAAGAGGCATATAGGAATGGGGTTTTAAATAATGAAAATATTTGGCGCCAAGTATGACGCACAACACAAACAGCAAAAAAAAAATTGCCGCTAACAACATCCGGAAATGACACACTTGCGTCATTGAAGACGCAACCTTGTGAAAGGACTCAACGCCGGAAATGACGAATTTGCGTCATCGAACGTAACTTTGCGCCAAAAAATTACGCGCCAGAAATGATGCAATATACTTTGGCATTTTGCGCCCTTGCGAGCCTAATTTTGCCCAAGAAATTAAAATAACAGTCAATTGAAAAAGACTATACCCCAGGTAAGAAATCCCCCCCCCCCTAAAAAATGCATTTCCCCGATATGAAACTGACAGCCTGCAAAAGGAAATATACTTGAACCTGACTCATGGCAAATATAAGTACAATACATATATTTAGAACTTTATATAAATACATAAAGTGCCAAACCATAGCTGAGAATGTCTTAAGTAAATAAACATACTTACCGAAAGACACCCATCCACATATAGCAGATAGCCAAACCAGTAATGAAACGGTTATCAGTAGAGGTAATGGAATATGAGAGTATATTGTCGATCTAAAAAGGGAGGTAGGAGATGAATCTCTATAACCGATAACAGAGAACTTATGAAATAGATCTCCCGTGAGGAAAACCATTGCATTCAATAGGTGATACTCCCTTCACATCCATCTGACATTCACTGTACTCTGAGAGGAATCGGGCTTCAAAAATGCTGAGAAGCGCATATCAACGTAGAAATCTTAGCACAGACTTACTTCACCACCTCCATAGGAGGCAAAGTTTGTAAAACTGAATTGTGGGTGTGGTGAGGGGTGTATTTATAGGCATTTTGAGGTTTGGGAAACTTTGCCCCTCCTGGTAGGATTGTATATCCCATACGTCACTAGCTCATGGACTCTTGCCAATTACATGAAAGAAGTTTATAATATGAGGTAGGATAAGGAGACATGTCTGTGTTTTTTTTAGGATGGGTGTGATAAGTGACTGCTTAAAAGAATCAGGAAATGTGCCAGTCGTAATTCCCTATTCAAAGTTAATAAGCACTGCTGAGGTGAGCTGGAGCCTTTAATCGTTATGGTTGGGGTGCTTCTCTATACATCAGGTGAATAGTTTTTATCATACAATTGGATCATTTTTAATCTAGGAAATTCTTGCTTTTACTAGTTTTTAAATGGTAATCAATCTATTCAACATTTCTAGCAATTTGTAGCAATTTTACAAATTATACCAGACTGGGAAAACATTATAGAACATGCTTTGTTACGTACCTTCTACCAGTTTTAGGTCTTGACTTCCCCTTTGAAGTTCTTGGCCTTTCCAACTTAAGTAATGACTGACGGAGACTCTCTTCTGTGTATGCCAGGTACACATGAGACAAATCTACTTCAAATGGCTAAAGTGAAAAAACAAAATCAAAACAAAAAGAATGGATTTTTGAAGTTTCACACAGCAGATAATTTGTCAAGTGTATGTGAACAGATAAGGAGACTGACTATCGATAACTAATACTTTATTTGTTGTTGGTTTATTTTTTTGTTTTTTTATTTCTTTTATTATGGAAATGAAACATCTAGTCTAATCTAAACTTGTATTTATTTCTCTTGAGTCTTGGGCTCTAAAGTTCCTATGACTATACAACATATTTTCAGTTTACTTTATTAAAGGGCATGGGGTGCATTTCAATTTTCTTGTAGGTGAAATTGTAATTAAAAGAAATGTCAAAACTCAAATGTGCATAAAACATGTTTACAATATACTTCCATTAGCAAAAATGCTTTTAGCAAAAGTTATTACTGTTTTTTAGTGACATATGCTAAGAGGGCTCATGCACTAGTATTCAAGCTGAGAGAGCAGGTGGTGGTGTGAATTGTGTCTGACGAATTAATTTGTGTCATACAAGCCACTTCAAAATATCTGAGAAGGTGTGATGTTTTATTACTGGCACATGGGCACTCACAGTATATGTACGTATGCTGTTGAAAAACAATGAACTCATGTGCATTTCAGTTTTTACATTTCTTTCCCTTTAAGTACAAATACACCTACAAGAAAATGATTCCCTGTATCTGCCACCATTTCTGTAAAGTAAGTTTCAGAAATCATTTAAAGCCATTTAACTTAAAGGGACACTGAACCCAAATTTTTTTCTTTCGTGATTCAGATAGAGCATGCAATTTTAAGTAACTTTCTAATTTACTCCTATTATCAAATTTTCTTCATTCTCTTGGTATCTTTATTTAAAATGCAAGAATGTAAGTTTAGATGCCGGCCCATTTTTGGTGAACAACCTGGGTTGTCCCTGCTGATTGGTGGATAAATTCATCCACCAATAAAAAAGTGCTGTCCAGAATTCTGAACCAAACAAAAAGTTTAGATGCCTTCTTTTTCAAATAAAGATAGCAAGAGAACAAAGAAAAATTGATAATAATAGTAAAATAGAAAATTGCTTAAAATTGCTTGCAGGTAAAATGATATCTCAGTATGCTATCACTTTGCGTACACACATTTGCTTCCTTATCTTATATCGGTTTGTAAACCAAAGCCTAATACTTTAACAATTCATTAATTATCTCTTCTACACCCCACCAGGAGTGTAAATTATTTTGCTGCCTGTGTTTACATTGCCTGTCAATAACCTGGACTTCAGAATAGAAACTTTTAGTATAGACAGGGACACCACAGGCTAAATCAGCTTTTTGAAATGCCGAAGTAAGGATAAACAATCTACTTGTAAACAATTTAATACACTCCAGCAGGTAAAATAGATCATTGGGAGAAAATTAAAGGGGAGAAAAAAAAATTCTCTATGCTTTCTTTAAAACTATGTGCGATACTTAATAAGGTAATAATATATGAGTTATTTACAAATGCAGTAATGTTCCTATTGGTTGCATAAATATGTCCTTAGACTAGAATAGTATTTAGTTTTGAAAATCACACATAAAATAATGTACTTACATCTTTTTCTTTCTTGTCCGGTATAGGGGTTTGTTTTCTCATATTGTTTCCTGTATATGCAACACATTTCTATATAAGAAAAACAAAACAAAAAACCAAGAATGATTATTACTATATAAGAAAAAAAAAAAACCCCACCAAGAATGATTATTACATTGAATCAGAAAATATTCTGGTAAGAAAAGTATGACACAAAAATATACATACCAATTGCCATTCTCCAATATCTTCATTCCAGTGAACATAATTTTCAACCATTTCCTTGAGAAAAACAAAACAAACAATGCATGAAATAAAAACGCTTATTTATTTAAAAAACAATACCTCTAACCTACCTATAAATCTCTTACTTTAAATTGAGTGAAAGGGAGAAGTTACATCATCTCTGCTAGACCAGGGATATTGAGCTATAAACATAGTTATCCATATAATGTAAGTACCACCGTTATAGAGGCTGAGATTACTTGACATGGCTTAATAATAACAACCAACCATTTTAAAGAACAGGCACATTGATCAGCCAATCATTTTGCAGAATATAGGAATAGCAGGGTTCTCACTCCTGCCTCTCTGGGGGAGTGGAAACACTACAATTTAAATGACAAGAAAGGCAGGCAAAAACATAATTTATGTAAGAACTTACCGGATAAATTAATTTCTTTTATAGTGGCAAGAGTCCATGAGCTAGTGACGTATGGGATATAATACCCAAGATGTGGAAATCCACAGAGTCACTAGAGAGGGAGGGATAAAATAAAAACAGCTATTTCCACTGAAAAACTTAAATCCAAATAATAATTAAGTTTTCTTGAATTTCAAAAAACTCAAATTATAGGCAAAGGAATTAAACTGAGACAACTGCCTGAAGAACTTTTCTACCAAAGACTGCTTCTGAAGAAGCAAATATGTCAAAATGGTAAAATTTAGTAAATGTATGCAAAGAAGACCAAGTTGCTGCTTTGCAAATCTGATCAACTGAAGCTCCATTCTTGAAAGCCCAAGAAGTGGCAACTGATCTCGTAGAATGAGCTGCAATTCTTTGAGGCAGAGACTGCCCGCCTCCAAATAAGCCTTGTGAATCAAAAGTTTTAACCAAAAGGCCAAATAAATGGCAAAGGCTTTCTGACCTTTCCTGGAACCAGAGAAAATAAACTAGAAGTATTTCTGAAATCCTTGGTAGCCTCAACATAGTATTTCAAAGCTCTTACCACATCCAAAGAATGTAGAGATCTCTCAAGAAAATTCTTAGGATAAGGACATAAGGAAGGAACAACAATTTCCCTACTAATGGTGTTAGAATTCACAACCTTAGGTAAAAATTGAAACTAAGTCCTTAAAACCGCTTTATCTTGATGAAATATCAGATAAGGAGAGAACCGACAACTCAGAAACTCTTCTAGCAGAAGAGATAGCCAAAAGAAATAACACTTTCCAAGAAAGTAGTTTAATATTCAAAGAATGCATAGGCTCAAAAGGAGGAGCCTGCAAAATCTTTAAGACCAAATTAAGACTCCAAGGTGGAGAAATAGACTTAATAACAGGTTTGATGCGAACCAAAGCCTGAACAAAACAGTGAATATCAGAAGTTTAGCAATCGTTCTATGAAATAAAACAGAAAGAGCAGAGATTTGTCCTTTCAAAGTATTTGCAGACAAACCCTTATCCAAACCATCCTGAAGAAACTGTAAAATCCGAGGAATTCTAAAAGAATGCCAAGAAAAATTATGATAGCACCATGAAATATAGGTTTTCCAAACCAGATAATAAATCTTTCTTGAAACAGACTTACGAGCCTGTAACATAGTGTTAATCACTGAGTCAGAGAAACCTCTATGACTAAGAACTAAGCGTTCAATTTCCATACCTTCAAATTTAGAGATTTGAGATCCTGATGGAAAAACGGCCCTTGAGACAGAAGGTCTGGCCTTAAAGGAAGTGGCTAAGGCTGGCAACTGGACAAGATTCGCATATCAGAACCTGTGAGGCCATGCTGGTGCTATCAGAAACACATGAGTTTGTTCCATAATGATCTTGGAGATCACCCTTGGAAGAAGAACTAGAGGCAGAAAAATGTAAGCAGGTTGGTAAACCCAAGGAACTGCTAAAGCATCCACCATCTCTGCCTGAGGATCCTTGGAACTGGAAAGATACTTGGGAAGTTTCTTGTTCAAACGAGAGGCCATCAAATCTATTTCTGGAAGACCCCAAATTTGTACAATCTGAAGAAACACATCTGGATGGAGAGACCACTCCCCCGGATGCAAAGTCTGACGACTAAAATAATCCGCTTCCCAATTGTCTATTCCAGGAACATGAATCGCAGAAATTAGACAAGAGGTTGGACTCCGCCCAAGAAAGTATTCAAGATACCTCTTTCATTGCTAAAGAGCTGCGAGTCCCTCCCTGATGATTGACATATGCCACTGTTGTGATATTGCCTGTCTGAAAACGAATGAAAAGTTCTCTCTTTAACAGAGGCCAAGCCTGAAGAGCTCTGAAGATAGCACGGAGTTCTAAAATATTGATTGGTAACCTCGCCTCTTGAGGTTTCCAAACCCCTTGTGCAGTCAGAGACCCCCAGACAACTCCCCAACCTGTAAGACTTGCGTCTGTTGAGATCACAGTCCAGGAAGGACGAGCAAAAGAGGCCCTTTGAACAATCCGATGATGGTCCAACCACCATTACAGAGAGCGTTGAATGTTGGGATTTAAGTAAATCAGTTGTGATATCCGAGTATAATCCCTGCACCATTGATTTAGCATGCAAAGCTGCAGAGGTCTCATATGAAAACGAGCAAAGGGGATCGCGTCCGATGTTCCAGTCATAAGAACTAAAACTTTCATGCACATAGCCACTGAAGAGAACGATCTAGACTGAAGATTTAGACAAGCTAATACCAATTTCATTTGTCTCTTGTCTGTTAAAGACAAAGTCATGGACACTGAATCTATCTGGACACCTAAAAAGGTGACCTTTGTCTGAGGAATCAAGAAACTCTTTTGTAAATTGATCCTCCAACTATGCCTTTAAAGAAACCACACTAGTTGTTTTGTGTGAGATTCTGCTAAATGAAAAGACTGAACTAGTACCAAGATATCGTCCAAATAAGGATACACCGCAATACCCTGCTCTCTGATTACAGATAGAAGGGCACGAGAACCTTCGAAAAGATTCTTGGAGCTGTTGCTAGGCCAAATGAAAGAGCAACAAACTGGTAATGCTTGTCTAGAAAAGAGAATCTCAGAATATGAAGATAAGCATCCTGTAAGTCTATTGCGGACATAAAGTGCCCTTGCTGAACAAAAGGCAGAGTAGTCCTTATAGTCACCATCTTGAAAGTTGGGACTCTTACAAAATGATTCTCTTTCTTTGGAACAATGAATAGATTTGAATAGAACCCCAAACCCTGTTCTTTTAGAGGAACTGGAACAATCACCCCTGAAAGCTCTAGATCTGAAACACACTTAAGAAACTGGACATAACATAACTGGAGGGGAGGTGATATTCAGAACAGGCTGGGTCAGTTAGAAATGAAGTGGATACATATTATGGACAGTTTCATTCCTAATGGACTAAATAAGGATTTCGAAATCCATCACTTTCTGTGAAAGTTTTTTCTGTGAACGGCATAGGAAACCCCAATTGGTTGCAGTAATAAGAAAAAAACAATGGTAAAGCATACATTCTTTATATGAAATAGGTATACGAATACGAATTCAAGAGTGTGTATATATAAAAGTTAGACTTGGATTTTAATTTAAGGCCACTAAATAAAACACATTGTCTCCTATGGATCTATTTGGTCCGAATATGTATATATGCACCATGTGGGTATCAATATAGATATTCCTATATAAATATCGGGAATAATGAAATTAATCGTTTTACATGAAAACAAGATGCAGATTTGATACTTTGTAAAGGAGCAGGGATTTGATGTCTTAGTTTACATTTTGAAAATGTCACGATAGATAGTATTTTGTATTAACTTATTATTGCAATATGTTGCTTTGTCTTAACCATTATATATATATGTACATACATAAATCTATTCGGACAAAGTAAAAGATCCTTGATATTGGTAGAAAAAAGTACTGCAGCGATACTTTAAACAAGATGCCCTTTTTCAAGATGGAGGGACAGACTTCAAGTTTCCATTTTTGTCATCAATTAGAGGTTTAAAAGGACTCATGGACATGCGCACTTTATTCCTTGAAAAAGCTGATCTAAGCGAAAAGTACGTCGGAATTGACACTCTCTTGCGTCTTTACATCTGCTTATACACCTGAGGGAGGAGCGGTCTTTCTGGCACTGGGAAGTGGTGGTTCTAAGCGGTTAAGATTCTGCTTGTCTATCCATCTCCATCCAGGACTGGCATCGACTCTTTTGAGTAATTCTACAGTTATTATTACTCTGTTACCCTTTGTAAGAGGTGTGGTAAAAGCATTTGTGACGCTTTTTATGTATTTTAATAAATATTTGTTTTAAAAGATTTGCCTGAGAGTACTGTTTTCCCACCAGTATAAAAGATTTGCCTGAGAGTACTGTTTTCCCACCAGTATAAAGAGGAAGTGCGCATTTCCCTGAGCTTGGTCATAAGCGCCAACAAATGTGAGTAATCACTCGTTAAACAAGCAGAACTGTTGCACTATAAGTGGTTACAGAGTCACACTATGTTGCATATTTTGTTTCCGTTTTGTCTTGAGAACACACGGAGGATTGCAGAAGAGTGGAGAGACCCTTCCACAAAGAATTATATATCCTTACATATGAACTTTTATTTACGATTCACTCTTTGTATTTCATTATCACATTTATTTTGTATTACTTTTCGGTTGTGATTATTGGCATATTTATTATACACTTAAGAAAAGCCTGAGCCTTCACAGGATTTGTTGGAACATGAGAAAGAAAGAATCTTCTCACGGGAGGTCTCATTCTGAAACCTATTTGATACCCTTGAGACACAACATTCTGAATCCACTGATTCTGAACGGAACCTGAGCAAATTCCCTGAAATAATTTCAATCTGCCCCCCACCAGTTGAACTGGATTGAGGGCCGCACTTTCATGCAGTCTTGGGGGCTGGATTTGGTTTCTTATAAGGCTAGGTTTTATTCCAATTTGAAGATGGTCTCCAATTGGAACCAGAGGCCTTAGGGGAAGGAGTCGTCTTTTGTTCCTTATTCTGACAAAAGAAACGAAAACGATTAGGAGCCTTAAATTTACCTTTAGACTTTTTATATTGAGGTAAAAAAACTCCTTTCCCCCCAGTAATAGTTAAACTGTCCAACCAAAAAGTTGAAGCAGCAGCCACATCAGCCATAGAAATGGCAGGTCTAAGAATATAACCAGAATGTACAGTAAATAAGCTTTCCTTAGATAAGATTCAATCTTCCTATCTAAAGGATCCTTAAAAGAAGTACTATTTTCGATAGGAATAATAGTACGTTTGGCAAGAGTGGAAATAGCCCCATCAACCTTAGGGACTTTTTCCCAAAACTCCAAATTAGCCACAGGTAGAGGATACAACTTTCTAAACCTAGAAGATGGATTAAAAGAAGAACTATGCTTACACCATTCTTTAGTAATCATATCAGAAACAGCATCTGGAATAGGAAAAACCTCAGGAGCAACCTTAGGAGGTTTAAAAACAGAATTTAAACGTTTACTGGGTTTTTTTTATCAAGAGGACTAGACTCTTCAATACCCAAAGTAACCAGAACTTCCTTTAACAAAGAGTGAATATAATCATAATAATAATCTTAAACAGATAGGAAGATTTGTCAATTTCAGAATCTGAATCAGGATCCTCTGAACCAGAGCAATCCTCATCAGCAGAGGACATTTCAGTATGCTGTCGGTCAATACAAAGTTCATCAGAAATATGAGAAGTTTTAAAAGACCTTTTACGTTTATTTGAAGAAAGAATAGCAGACATAGCCTTATCTATAGCTGCAGCAATATAATATTTTACATCTGCAGGAATAATAGGTACATTAGACGTTGAAGGAACAACAGACAATGTATTAGTACTAATAGAAACATTATCGGCATGCAAAAGCTTATCATGACAGATGCCACATAATCGAGCTGAAGAAATAATCAGTTAATTTATAACAGACACACTTAGCTTTGGTAGAACTGTGTTCAGGCAGCATGGTTTCTACAGCAACATCAGAGGCAGGATCAGACTGACATCTCGCAAAATGTAAAAAGAAAAAAACAACATTTAAACAAAATTTCCAATTTCCTCATATAGCAGTTTCAGGAATGGGAAAAAATGCTTATGCTAAAGTAAAATGCAAAAAAATAAACATTAAAGCTCTTGATAATATGAAGAGAACCAGAAGCAATAAAGGAAGAGGGGTAATGTACAAAAACTTTTGGCGCCAAGAATGATGCAAAAGGAAGTTAAAAATAAAATTTTGCCACCAAAACGCAAGTCGCGTCATAACAAGACAAAACAACTTACGTCAACAAAGACGCAGGAAATGACGAAACTTATACCGCACCAAAAAAAATTTCGCGCCAAGAATGACACCATAAAGAATGGCATTTTGCGTCCTCGCGAGCCTAGTTTGCCCGCAAAAATTTTGGAAATTTTAAGTCAAATTGAGAAAACTAGAACCCTAGGTAAGAAAAAAATAATCTTCCCAATATAAATTCCATACTGAAACTGCTAGACTACAGAAAAGGGAAATATACTTAGACCTGACTCTTGGCAAGTATAATTAAATACAAATATTTAAAAGTTTACAACATAAAGTGCCAAACATAGCTGAGAGTGTCTTAAAAAATATGATACATACTTTATATGAAAATGGAGGCAGAAGATGAATCCCTGCGACCGATTACAGAGAGCCCTTGAAAGGATTTCCCATGGGTGAAACCACTAAATCAACAGGCAATACTCCCTTCACATCTCTCTGACAAACACTGTGCTCAGAGGAATTGGGCTTCAGAATGCTTAGAAGCACCTATCATAGAAGAAATCACGCACAACTTACTTCACCACCTCCATAAGAGGCAAAGTTTGTAAAACTGAGGTATGTGTGTGGTGGGAGGTGTATTTATAGGCATTTTGAGGTTTGGGAAACTTTGCCCCCTCCTGGTAGGAATGTATATCCCATACGTCACTAGCTCATGGACTCTTGCCACTTACATGAAAGAAATTAGGAATGAAAGTGCATTACAATGATTTTTTTAAAGTATGCACAATTAGACATTTTGGGCCAGGTTACAAGTGGAGCAGTTTTTAGCACTCCCGCTCGAGTGCTAACTCCGCTAGAAGTAAGCTTTTTGCGCTCGTCGGGTAGCGCTTATAAGTTGAAAGTAAACAGTTTTCGATCTCATGCTAAACCGATGTGTGTAAATAGACAAACTTAGAATATGACGCGCGTGTTAACATATTCCCTCACAGAAGTCAATGTAGCAAAAAAGTGGGGGAAAAAACACCCTACTATTTGTGCACAAACACAATGGCATATTCTAAAGTGCGCTAACCCGACGTGAAAATATACATTTTTCACACAGAAGAACATGTTCTATTTATACATAAATACATATTTCTACTTATATATGATGGTATTTTACTAAAATACATATCTATACAAATATGTGTGTGTGTTGATATATACAGAAATATATAACATATTCTGCTATTTGTTTTCTAACTCCTAAGACCTATTTGTTATAATATAGTGTTATTATGAGTGTAACTGTACATTGTAATTTATTTTTGAAGTGTTTTGTGACACTTTTTTGTTTCGCAAGACAGTTAACCAGAGCTCTGAAGTCGCTGTAAACATTCTAGGATAAGTCGTGACTGCTCTCAAACAATAGCGTTTACTTTCAACTTGTAATACGAGAAGTAAATCCAAACCCTTTTTGCTCGCGCATAACATGTGAACGCACCACTCGTAATCTGGCCCATTATGTGGAATTCATTTTGAGTTTAATATCCCTATAAGCTTAGAAAAACTAGCTACATTTAAATTAAATAAATACATTAAATCTAAAGCTAAAATAAAGAAATTAAATAACAAAACCCCAACCACTGAAACCTTTTACAGCTTGTCTATTGTTATAATTCAAGTAGACATACTAAGGATTTTACCTGATATTCTTGAGGAATAAAACTATCAATGATAATCATTTGTAGCCGAAGCTCTCTACTCAGTTGTCTGATGTTCTCCAACAATCCTTCAATTTCTCTTTGGTGTTCTTGCTGCAGATCTGCCATCTAATTAGCATATTAAATACAAATAAAATATAATATGAACTTTTGTTACTTATAATTCTTACTCTTAAAATAAATAGTATTACTGTATTAAAAAAAAACAATAAATAATCCAATGTAAAATATAGAGAAAAGAGAGAAAAATATAATTTTGTCAATACAATGCTTGGGTATGTGTAAAAGGAGTTAAAATGTGAGAAAATAAGTGAACCCTAAAATAATCACATTTCTTAAAAACACATAAAATTCCACTAACAAAAAGAGATGACTAATATTTCCATAATAGACCAATTACCAATCTGTATAAATGAATCTACATGTAAAACACATCAATATTTCTCAAGTGCTCAAGTGATAATACATATAGATAGCAAGACTTGCCAAACCCATTTTTATTCTTTCATGATTCAGATAGAGCATAGAATTGTAAAGAACTTTCCAGTTTACTTCTATTATTTAAGCTGTTTCGTTCTCTTGGTAGCCTTTGTTGAAGGAGCAGCAATGCACTTCTGGGAGATAGCTGAAAACTAATGACAAGAGGCATATATGTGCAGCCACCAATAAGCAGCTTCTGAGCCTACCTAGGTATACTTTTCAACAAAGGATACAAAGAGAATGAAACAAATTAGATAATAGAAATAGATCAGAAAGTTATTTAAAATTGCATGCACTTTCTGCATCATGAAAGAAAAAAAAATGGATTTCATGTCCTTTAATAACTTTTAAATTCTATCATTACATTTGGACAATAATTGGACATTTCTTTTAACATATTGGTTTGCCAAATCCAGATATTATATATTATATCTATATTAATAATAAACTCGCCAACCCCCAAAGAATATATTATTTAATGGGGGACTTATAACTGCACAATTCCCATGTTTTTTACTTTTTGTGAATTTAAATTCTCGCGTTAAAATAATAATGTATGTATGTATGTATGTATGTATGTATATACTGTATGTATGTATATACTGTATGTATGTATGTGTATATATATATACTGTATGTATATACGTATGTATGTATATACTGTATGTATATACTGTATGTATGTATGTATACTGTATGTATATACTGTATGCATATACTGTATGTATATATGTATTTATATACTGTATGCATGTATATACTGTATGTATGTATATACTGTATGTATGTCTGTATGTATATATGTATGTATGTCTATATATACTGTATGTATGTATGTATGTATGTATATATGTATGTATGTCTGTATATACTGTATGTATGTCTGTATATACTGTATGTATATACTGTATGTATGTATATACTGTATGTATGTATGTCTGTATATACTGTATGTATGTATGTCTGTATATACTGTATGTCTGTATATACTGTATGTCTGTATATACTGTATGTATATATATATATATATATATATATATATATATATATATATATATATCTTATTCTCTCACTCACACATATATTTACCAAGGAAGTATATTGACTATAGCTTGCCATATAAAACACCAGGTTGGATCACATGCTGTATTCGAATAAGACTATAATGTGTGTACTGCCCCTTTTTCATCCATTGGTATTGTAACTTACTTTACTTTTCATTAGTCTGTATACAACCAAAACCTACAAATGCATCTGATTTTAAAGGGAAAGTAAACACCTTGATATTTTTATATATAATCTTTAGTTATGTGCATTGAAACAACAAATAATTTTAATTATTTATTTTGCACTCATTTCATGTAATTTAGCTCTGAAAATTGAGGAATTTCTTGGTCTTAGAACTTGGAATGCACCTGCTGACTTCTCAAGGCTAACCCGGGTACATACATGTCCCTAATTGGCTTTTTAAGATAGCAACTACAAAACAATTCACTTTATACTAAACTTTATTATAGTAACTAGCTTTGTTGTCTGCAGACTAAAGCCAGATTGGCTCCTCCAAATAAGGCAAATAGTGGGTGGAGTTTAAAGAGGATGTTAATTTATTAAAAACATTAAGCCTTGGCTGATATTTTATTCTATAGCAACACAACAGAGATGTTTTTTAATTACAAGGCGTTTACTGTCTTTAATTCTATTATATTGAGTATGAATTAAACACACACACACACACACACAAATAAAACAATATATAATAAATGAGAAACCTATTTAAGTTTTTTTCTGGAAGGAAGTTATACTGTACATATTGCTGCACATGCCACGATTTATTTCTTTTTATTCAGCTGATGGATTTCTTTTTTAAAACTTTATATTTCACAAATTACTGCTCGTTTTTTTTAACCAAAGAAAAAACACACCTCAAATAGCATAAAAATTGGTGCCACGTGTGATGCTGTAGGTTAATCTTTTCTCACTGATACATTATTTTTATTTTTTTAAACAATTCCAAAAAATACTTCACTTTTTCAACATTTGTAATCACTGAAGGAGCCCATAAAACTAGTAAAAGCTGCAATTTTGTTTGTTATACATAGTCGCAAACACAGCTGCAATATAGTGCTACAGACACTCTGTGACAGCAGAGTCTGCAACTATGTATAACATTTTTTAAAGCATTTTTACAAACACTTGCCTGATGGCTAAGGACACATGCATGCTTCTGAGCTCACATAGGATTACTCTTTAACAAAGGAGAACTAATTGATAATAGAAGTAAATTGGAAAGTTGTTTAAAATTACATGCTCTATCTGAATCATGAAAGTTTAATGTTTACTTTACTGTCCCTTTAACATATATAAAATGATCCTGCTATTTTACTATCAATATTTAAAGAAACATGAAACCCTAATTTTTGTTTCATGATTCAGAGAGCGATCATGCAATTTTACACAAATATACATATTACGTCTATTATCAAGTTTTGTTCTCCTGGTATCTTTTTATGAAGAGCATACCTAGGTAGGCTCAGGAGCTGCTGATTGTTGGCTGCATATATATGCCTCATGTTATTGGCTCATTCATGTGCATTGATATTTTCTCAACAAAGGATACCAAGAGAACCAAATAAATTAGATAATAGAAATAAATTGTGTTCTAAATCATGAAATACATTTTTTGGGTTTCATGCTCCTTTAAACAAGGAGGAGAAATAAGGAATAAACCACAGAATGTGCGGGTGTCTGTAAAGGTTAGCAGACAGTAACTTACTTCAGATTTTGCTGCCATAAGCATTGTCCAAACCTTCTTCAGCTTTTTGGTTTTGCCTTGTGCCTCCTCCTGTAAGCTTGTGTATTTTTCTTCAATATCCAAACGTTCTTGCTATAAAAAACAAAGTAAAAAAGAATCAACCAAAAAAATGCTGACCAGGCCGTGTGAACGCTGAGGTTTTAAGTATTATAAATATAACCGATTAAAGAGTAAACCAACATTTCTGTGTTTGCATTGTCCATATTTCCCCACTCAAGAGCTTATATAACTATATCATGCAACCAATAATAAGGAAGCATTACTGTGACGATAGCCATAAGCTGACCAAGTATCTCTTCTTCCCATTGACAAATTACACATTGTTTCTTACATGGGACTATTACTGCTATATAATATAAATATTTTCTTTGTTCCCTATTATAAAAGGTCCATTGAATACAGTCAAATTTAATAATCGATGGACACACAATAACAGGACAATGCAATAGCACTTACTTTGACTTTGAAATGAGCAGTAGAATGTTTTCTGGCAAATTTCAAAGTAAATCTAATTTTCCCTCCCCCTGTATCATGTGACCGCTATCAGCCAATAAAACAATGCATATAAATATATGCTGTGTGCGTATAAAAAAAATGTGCATATTTTGATCATGGGAATATTTTGGAATTTTTTTTTTTTTAATTGCATGCATTATCTGAATCATGAAATTTTAATTGTGACTTTAGTGACCATTTAAATTATTTATATATTTTTTTTCTATAATTGGACATCTGTTCCTAAAGGCCCTAAAAGCTGAGGCGACAATGGACTATGCATAATTGCATGCAGGTCACGAGGAGGGGTGGAACTGATTCTTACAGAAGTAGTTGGGTTGGCTGATTTGAATAGCCAATAGAATTTTAGTAGCTCTCATCCTATTGGCTGATTTGAATAGCCAATAGGATTTCATTAGCTCTCATCCTATTGGCTGATTTGAACAGCCAATAGGATTTCAGTAGCTCTCATCCTATAGGCTGATTTGAATTTCAAAAATCAAATCAGCCAATAGGAATGCAAGGGACGCCATTTTGAAAAGGCTCACTTGCATTGAAGATTCAGTGTACGGCGGGGACCGTATGAAGAGGACGCTCCGCGCCGGATGTCTTCAAGGATGGACCCACTCCGCGCCGCCGGGATGAAGATAGAATATGCCGCCTGGATGGATGAAGACCTCGCCGCCTGGAGGAAGACTCTGCCGCCTGGATGTCCAGGCATGAGAAACTGTAAGGAGATCGTCGCGGGTTAGAGTTAGGTTTCTTGGTTTTTTTTAGTTTTTTTTGGTGTTTTTTTTTTTTAGATTAGGGTTTGGGCTTTATTTAAAAAGAGCTGAATGTCCTTTTAAGGGCAATGTAAAAGAGTTGAATTCCCTTTTAAGGGCAATGCCCATACAAATGCCCTTTTCAGGGCAATGGGTAGCTTAGGTTTTTGTTAGAGTTAGGTTTTTTATTTTGGGGGTTGGTTGGTTGGTGGGTTTTACTGATGGGGGGGTCTTTGTATTTTTTTTACAGGTAAAAGAGCCGATTTCTTTAGGGCAATGACCTACAAAAGGCCCTTTTAAGGGCTATTGGTAGTTTATTGTAGGCTATTTTCTTAATTTATTTTTTTTATTTGGGGGGGGGCTTTTTTATTTTTATAGGGCTATTAGATTAGGTGTAATTGTTTTTATTTTGGATAATTTTGTTAGTTATTTTTTGTAATTTAGTATTTTTTATTTTTTGTAATTTTAGACTTAATTTTTTTTAGTTGTGTTAGGTTTTTTTTTAATGTTTAATTTAGTTTATTTAATTGGTAGTTATTTTAATTTTAGTATAATAGTTAGGTTAATTTATAGTTTAAAAACTTAGGTTTTTACAATTCCACAGGTAAGTTTTTATTTATTTTAAGATAGGGATATTGTAATTTTAATTTAAAGTTAGGGGGTTGCTAGGTTTAGGGGTTAATAGTTTAATTTATGTTTTTGCGATTTGGGGGGCTTGCGGTTTAGAGGTTAATAGAATTTAGTGGCGGTGATGTGGGAGGCCAGAGGTTTAGGGGTTAATAACTTTATTTAGTGGCGGCGATGTCGGGGAGCGGAGGAATAGAGGTTAATAACGTATATTAGTGGTGGCGTTGATGGGAGCGGCATATTAAGGGTTAATACGTTTTAAATAGTGTTTGCGATGCGGGAGGACGGCGGATTAGCGGTTAATAGGTAGTTTATGGGTGTTAGTGTACTTTGTAACATTTTAGTTATGAGTTTTGTGAAACATTTTTGTTGTGCAAAACTCATAACTACTGCACAACTTGTAATACTGGTGCTATGGAAATCCCACGCAAAAACGTATTTTTTTTGAGTGCGGGATTGACGTTGCGTTACAGGCTAAAATGCTTGAGGTATAGCTATACCTACAAGACTCGCAATGGCTGCTTTACTGTTTTTACGCTGAAATTGCAATTTTTTCAGCGTTAAAACCGTAACGCACAACTCGTAATCTAACAGATTGTTATCTTTGTTTAATTACACTATTGCATATTTCATTTCTCTTGTTAAGTGTGTTCAGTCCATGGGTCATCCATTACTTATGGGATATATTCTCCTTCCCAACAGGAAGTTGCAAGAGGATCACCCAAGCAGAGCTGCTATATAGCTCCTCCCCTCACATGTCATATCCAGTCATTCTCTTGCAACCCTCAACAAAGAAGGAGGTCGCGAGAGGAGTTGGAGTTTTTACTTAATTATTCTTCAATCAAAAGTTTGTTATTTTAAGTGGCACCGGAGTGTGCTGTTTTTTCTATCTCAGGCAGTATTTGGAAGAAGAATCTGCCTGCGTTTTCTATGATCTTAGCAGGCGTAACTAAGATCCACTGGCTGTTCTCGACATTCTGAGGAGTAGGGTAACTTCAGAAAAGGGGAATAGCATGCGGGGTCCCCCGCAAATGAGGTATGTGCAGTACAATATTTTCTGGGAATGGAATTGACTAAGAAAACACTGCTGTTACCCATATGATGTAAGTACAGCCTTAAATGCAGTAGTAGCGACTGGTATCAGGCTGATAAATGTATGCGCAGTTGAGTTATTTTCTAGGGACTAGAATTTGACTGAGAAAATACTGTTAATACTGAAATAATGCTTAAGCCTTATCTGCAGTAGAAGCGACTGGTAGCAGGCTTACTGATAACTTTGCATGACATTGAAAAAGTTTGTTTTAAAACGTTTACTGGCATGTTATTCGTTTTGTGAGGTACTTTGGTGATAAATCCTTTTTGGGCATGATTTTTTTCCACATGGCTAACGTATTTTTCTGCATAGAAACCGTTATATCAGGTATCCCACTGTTGTAATATGAGTGGGAGGGACCTTTTCTTTGCGCAGTTAAAATTCTAGCACAGTCTTCCTGCTTCTTCCTCCTTGATCCAGGACGTCTCTAGAGAGCTCAGGGGTCTTCAAAATTCGTTTTTGAGGGAGGTAATCAGTCACAGCAGACCTGTGACAGTGTGTTTGACTGTGATAAAAGCGTTAAATCTTGATATCCGTTTTTTGGGTATTGAGGGGTTAATCATCCTTTTGCTAATGGGTGCAATCCTCTGCTAATTAATTCATTTACCGTTAAGAATTGTTGACTAATACTGAATTAGTTCTTTGTTATTCAACTGTGTTTGTTAAAAGCGCTGCAGCGTTTTTTATATTGCTTGTAATTTTATTGAAAGTAATTCCAAGCTTGCTAGCTTCATTGCTAGTCGGTTTAAACATGTCTGATACAGAGGAATCTGCTTGTTCATTATGTTCAAAAGCCGATGTGGAGCCCAATAGAAATATGTGTACCAATTGTATTGATATTACTTTGAATAAGAGTCAATCTGTACCGATAAAGAAATTATCACCAGACAACGAGGGGGAAGTTATGCCGTCTAACTCTCCTCACGTGTCAGTACCTTCGTCTCCCGCTCGGAAGGTGCGTGAGATTGAGGCGCCAAGTACATCAAGGCCCTTACAAATCACTTTACATGATATGGCTAATGTTATGAAAGAAGTATTATACAATATGCCCGAGTTAAGAGGCAAGCGCGATAGCTCTGGGTTAAGGACAGAGCGCGCCGTTGACACGAGAGCCATGTCTGATACTGCGTCACAATTTGCAGAACATGAGGACGGAGAGCTTCATTCTGTGGGTGACGGTTCTGATTCGGGGAGACCGGATTCAGAAATTTCAAATTTTAAATTTAAGCTTGAGAACCTCCGCGTGTTGCTAGGGGAGGTGTTAGCGGCTCTGAATGATTGTGACACGGTGGCAATCCCAGAGAAATTATGTAGGCTGGATAAATACTATGCGGTACCGGTGTGTACTGACGTTTTTCCTATACCAAAAAGGCTTACAGAGATTATTAGCAAGGAGTGGGATAGACCCGGTGTGCCTTTTTCCCCTCCTCCGATATTTAGAAAAATGTTCCCTATAGACGCCACCACACGAGACTTATGGCAGACGGTCCCTAAGGTGGAGGGAGCAGTTTCTACTTTAGCCAAGCGTACCACTATCCCGGTGGAGGATAGCTGTGCTTTCTCAGATCCAATGGATAAAAAATTAGAGGGTTACCTTAAGAAAATGTTTGTTCAACAAGGTTTTATATTACAGCCTCTTGCATGCATTGCGCCTGTCACTGCTGCAGCGGCATTCTAGTTTGAGTCTCTGGAAGAGGCGATTCGCACAGCACCATTGGATGAGACTTTGAGCAAGCTTAGAACGCTTAAGCTAGCTAATGCGTTTGTTTCGGATGCCGTAGTGCATTTAACCAAACTTACGGCTAAGAATTCCGGATTCGCCATACAGGCGCGCAGAGCGCTATGGCTTAAATCCTGGTCAGCAGATGTAACTTCTAAGTCTAAACTACTGAACATTCCTTTCAAAGGGCAGACCTTATTCGGGCCCGGCTTGAAGGAAATTATTGCTGACATTACTGGAGGTAAGGGCCACACCCTTCCTCAGGACAGGGCCAAATCAAAGGCCAAACAGTCTAATTTTCGTGCCTTTTGTAATTTCAAGGCAGGAGCAGCATCAACTTCCTCCGCTCCAAAACAGGAAGGAACTACTGCTCGTTACAGACAGGGTTGGAAAGGCAACCAGTCATGGAACAAGGGCAAGCAGGCCAGAAAGCCTACTTCCGCCCCTAAGACAGCATGAAGACAGGGCCCCCTTTCTGGAGACGGATCTAGTGGGGGGCAGACTTTCTCTCTTCGCCCAGGCTTGGGCAAGAGATGTACAGGATCCCTGGACGTTGGAGATTATATCTCAGGGATACCTTCTGGATTTCAAAACTTCTCCTCCACAAGGGAGGTTTCATCTGTCAAGGTTATCAACAAACCTAGTAAAGAAAGAGGCATTTCTACAATGTGTACAAGACCTCTTAGTGATGGGAGTGATCCACCCAGTTCCGCGAACGGAACAAGGGCAAGGGTTTTACTCAAATCTGTTTGTGGTTCCCAAAAAAGAGGGAACCTTCAGACCAATCTTAGACTTAAAAATCTTAAACAAATTCCTAAGGGTTCCATCGTTCAAGATGGAAACCATTCGGACCATCCTACCCATGATCCAAGAGGGTCAATATATGACCACAGTGGACTTAAAGGATGCCTACCTTCACATACCGATTCACAAACATCATTATCGGTACCTAAGGTTTGCCTTTCTAGACAGGCATTACCAGTTTGTAGCTCTTCCCTTCGGGTTAGCTACGGCCCCGAGAATTTTTACAAAGGTTCTGGGCTCACTTCTGGCGGTACTAAGACCACGAGGCATAGCGGTGGCTCCGTACCTAGACGACATTCTGATACAAGCGTCAAGTTTTCAAAATGCAAAGTCTCATACAGAGATAGTTCTAGCATTTCTGAGGTCGCATGGGTGGAAAGTGAACGTGGAAAAGAGTTCTCCGTTACCACTCACAAGGGTTCCTTTTCTAGGGACTCTTATAGATTCTGTAGAGATGAAGATTTACCTGACGGAGTCCAGGTTATCAAAGATTCTCAATGCTTGCCGTGTCCTTCACTCCATTCCAAGCCCATCAGTAGCTCAGTGCATGGAAGTAATCGGCTTAATGGTCGCGGCAATGGACATAGTGCATAGTGGACTGCATCTCAGACCGCTGCAACTATGCATGCTAAGTCAGTGGAACGGGGATTACTCAGATCTGTCCCCTTTGCTAAATCTGGACCAGGAGACCAGAGATTCTCTTCTCTGGTGGTTGTCACGGGTTCATCTGTCCGAAGGAATGACCTTTCGCAGACCAGATTGGACGATTGTAACAACAGATGCCAGCCTACTAGGCTGGGGAGCAGTCTGGAACTCCCTGAAGGCTCAGGGATCGTGGACTCAGGAGGAGAAACTCCTCCCAATAAACATTCTAGAATTAAGAGCAATATTCAATGCTCTTCTAGCTTGGCCTCAGTTAGCAACACTGAGGTTCATCAGATTTCAGTCGGACAACATCACGACTGTGGCTTACATCAATCATCAAGGGGGAACCAGGAGTTCCCTAGCGATGGTGGAAGTCTCGAAGATAATTCGCTGGGCAGAGTCTCACTCTTGCCACCTGTCAGCGATCTACATCCCAGGCGTGGAGAACTGGGAGGCGGATTTTCTAAGTCGCCAGACTTTTCATCCGGGGGAGTGGGAACTTCACCCGGAGGTATTTGCTCAACTGATTCGTCGTTGGGGCAAACCGGATCTGGATCTCATGGCATCTCGCCAGAACGCCAAGCTTCCTTGTTACGGATCCAGGTCCAGGGACCCGGGAGCGGTGCTGGTAGATGCACTAGCAGCCCCTTGGGTTTTCAACATAGCTTATGTGTTTCCACCTTTTCCGTTGCTACCTCGACTGATTGCCAGGATCAAACAGGAGAGAGCATCGGTGATGCTGATAGCGCCTGCGTGGCCACGCAGGACCTGGTATGCAGACCTAGTGGACATGTCGTCCTGTCCACCATGGTCTCTACCCCTGAGGCAGGACCTTCTAATTCAGGGTCCTTTCAACCATCCAAACCTAATTTCTCTGAGGCTGACTGCTTGGAAATTGAACGCTTGATTCTATCAAAGCGTGGGTTTTCGGATTCGGTTATTGATACATTAATACAGGCTCGGAAACCTGTTACCAGAAAAAATTACCATAAGATATGGCGTAAATATTTATATTGGTGTGAATCCAAGAGTTACTCATGGAGTAAGGTTAGGATTCCTAGGATATTGTCCTTTCTACAAGAGGGTTTAGAAAAGGGCTTATCCGCTAGTTCACTAAAGGGACAGATTTCTGCTCTGTCTATTCTTTTACACAAGTGTCTGGCAGAGAATCCAGACGTCCAGGCCTTTTGTCAGGCTTTGGCTAGAATTAAGCCTGTGTTTAAATCTGTTGCTCCTCCTTGGAGCTTAAACTTGGTTCTTAAAGTTCTTCAGGGTGTTCCGTTTGAACCCCTTCATTCCATTGATATTAAACTTTTATCTTGGAAAGTTCTGTTTTTGATGGCTATTTCCTCGGCTCGAAGAGTCTCTGAGTTATCTGCCTTACATTGTGATTCCCCTTATCTGATCTTTCATTCAGACAAGGTAGTCCTGCGTACTAAACCTGGGTTTTTACCTAAGGTTGTTTCTAACAGGAATATCAATCAAGAGATTGTTGTTCCATCATTATGTCCTAATCCTTCTTCAAAGAAGGAACGTCTTTTGCATAATCTAGACGTGGTCCGTGCCCTGAAGTTCTACTTACAGGCAACTAAAGATTTTCGGCAAACTTCTTCTCTGTTTGTCGTTTACTCTGGACAGAGGAGAGGTCAAAAGGCTTATGAGACTGCTGGACAGCAGCCTCCTGAACGAATTACAGCTCATTCCACTAGAGCTGTGGCTTCCACTTGGGCCTTTAAGAATGAGGCCTCTGTTGAACAGATTTGCAAGGCTGCAACTTGGTCTTCACTTCATACTTTTTCCAAATTTTACAAATTTGATACTTTCGCTTCTTCGGAAGCTGTTTTTGGGAGAAAGGTTCTACAGGCAGTGGTTCATTCTGTTTAAAGTTCCTGCCTTGTCCCTCCCATCATCCGTGTACTTTAGCTTTGGTATTGGTATCCCATAAGTAATGGATGACCCGTGGACTGAACAGGCAGTGGTTCATTCTGTTTAAAGTTCCTGCCTTGTCCCTCCCATCATCCGTGTACTTTAGCTTTGGTATTGGTATCCCATAAGTAATGGATGACCCGTGGACTGAACACACTTAACAAGAGAAAACATAATTTATGCTTACCTGATAAATTTATTTCTCTTGTAGAGTGTTCAGTCCACGGCCCGCCCTGTCTTTTTTGAGGCAGGTTCTAAATTTTAAATTATAACTCCAGTCACCACTGCACCCTATAGTTTCTCCTTTCTCGTCTTGTTTCGGTCGAATGACTGGATATGACATGTGAGGGGAGGAGCTATATAGCAGCTCTGCTTGGGTGATCCTCTTGCAACTTCCTGTTGGGAAGGAGAATATATCCCATAAGTAATGGATGACCAGTGGACTGAACACACTACAAGAGAAATAAATTTATCAGGTAAGCATAAATTATGTTTTCTTTCACAATAATTTTTTTCTCTCTCTCTATCTCTCTCATTCTGTTTTCAATGAGCATTTGGCATAATTTAAAGAAAATGTAAATAATAATTTGCCTTTTATAATTTTAATGCCATTGGTGTCTCACAAATACCTCTTTTTCTTCTAACTCTTTACGAAGCTTCTCAGCACGTTTTCTACGCTGTTCGAGTTCCAAATTTGATTCATCTAGAAGTTTCTCTTGTTCTTCTGCTTTGGCCAGCAGGTCCACACCTCCAACAATGACCTTTTTCTCTAATGTTGACAACTTTTCAAGAAGAGATTGATGTTCTTGTCTGAAGACAGAAAAAAGGTAATACAACTGAAGCTTGCAGGTTTCACCAACCAGAATACGAAATACTCCTGTAAAATTTAGCACTTTTTAAAACCTCAATTAAACTATATTATTACTATTAGTATAGCACAGAACTACACGAAGAATTCCGCTAACACTATCAGCTTGTTACACCATCGGCTTCGCACTCTAATGATATCCATACTGAATCAAAAACATTTAATAGGCACCTTCTTGCATGCAGATATCTGACAAGAATACATACTTTACAAGACATATAGGACTAGATTATGAGTGGCATACTAACTGTTGCACACGAGCGATATTGGATTTTTTCAGCTTTTTGTACACAACGGAAATAGAGCGCATAGTATGAATTGAAATTAAACGCATTCACTGAGCGCAATCAAATTTAACATATAAACACATATACATTTGTTTTTAATTAATGGGTTGTTGTTTTTTTTTTAATCTGCGTTATTCATTTGTATCTAAAGTAATTATTGTTTATTAAAAATGTATGTATATTTCTTATGGCAAATCGCAGGGACGCACAGGATCGATTAGTTTTATTTAGTGGACGATGTGTACAAGCTCAGGATGACGTCAGGGGTGGAGGGCTCCGGCGCCCATCTCAAAATGGCCGAAGGTGAACTTGTAAGTAATTTAACTTTCACAACATAATTCTATCAACATTGGGATACTGTTTGCAGTACTAATCATTGCAAGCAATATCTAAATACATTTTTTGGGCTGATTTGCCCTTTAACCCTTTTAAAACTTAGAAAGATTGGACTGCCTGCTTGTTACTGAACCCTACATTGCAGATTGACCATTCTACTGCTTAAACCTTTTGATACTCGGAAAGATTGGACTGCCTGCATGTTACTGAAACCTGCATTGCCTAGTGACTATTCTTTTGCTTAACCCTTTGATTCTCAGAAACATTGGAAAGCCTCTTATCACTGACATGCCTGGTGAGCATTTCTTTTATTTTTGTATTTCTCAGGCGCATAGTACTGTCTGCTTACTTCTGAACCCTTCACGGGCCTGTGACCTTTGCAGCTTGTGGTGTCAACTGTTACTGTACTTCCTCATTCCTACCACTACCCCCCCCCCACCTTTGCATATGTTTAGCCAATGTAAAACACCTTATTGTACAACAATACAATAACATAAATTATGCTTACCAGATCATTTCCTTTCCTTCTGTACAGGGAGAGTCCACAGCTGCATTCATTACTTGTGGGAATACTGAACCTGGCCACCAGGAGGAGGCAAATACACCACAGCCAAAGGCTTAAATACCTCCCCCACTTCCCTCATCCCCCAGTCATTCTGCCGAGGGAACAAGGAACAGTAGGAGAAATATCAGGGTGAAAAAGGTGCCAGAAGAAACAAGATAAAATTTAGGGCTGCCCATCGGAGAATGTAGGTGGGAGCTGTGGACTCTCCCTGTACAGAAGGAAAGACAATTATCTGGTAAGCATAATTTATGTTTTCCTTCTTAATACAGGGAGAGTCCACAGCTGCATTCATTACTTGTGGGATATTATACCCAAGCTACAGAGGACACTGAATGCTAACGGTAGGGCAAAAGGAGAGGCGGCTCCCATCTGACGGCACCAGAGCCTGAAAAAAAAAACATTCTCCCGAAGGCTGCTTCAACAGAAGCAAAAAAAGGAAAAACAAAAACTCGTTGGAAAAAGAAAGTAAGGAGGACCAAGTAGCCGCCAAACAATCAGATCCATAGAGATCTCATGCCAGAGACCCCAGATGACGTCACTGCTCTCTAATTGAGCTGTAAACCTCTGAGGAGGCTTGCGTCCCGCTGTCTCCTATGTCAAGCGGAAAACAC
Source organism: Bombina bombina (assembly GCF_027579735.1). Lineage (NCBI taxonomy): Eukaryota > Metazoa > Chordata > Amphibia > Anura > Bombinatoridae > Bombina > Bombina bombina. The sequence continues at coordinate 429,997,965 of NC_069504.1, read as the reverse complement.
ACCTCAACTAAAATTAAGGAAGTCAACAATGCCTTTTGACCCTTGCGCTTCCCAGATACAAATATTCAACTGAGTAATCTGTCTATTCTTATGTAGACTGAAAAAGACATCAAGGCACGATTCCATAAAAAGAGAAAACCTTTCCCCTCTAGAGAAGGAATAGGACATATAAAAAATAAAAAAAAGACCACCATCTCTCGATTGAAGTCACAAATAGACACAACCTTAGGACGAAAAAACTAACTAGGTTCATAGAACAGCCTTATTATAGAGGAAACCACTTATTGCAAGGTTGCAACACAGAGACTATTGCATGTAGAAGCAATTTACAGACGGAGTAGATCATTGAAGATAAAATTCAAAACCACCTCCTGCATAGGTACAAACGTAGCCTGATGTAACCCCCTAAAAATAAGATCTAAGCTCCAAGAAGGAGCATCAGATTGACTCACCGTCCTGAACGCAGTCAGAGCCGTAGCAAAAAAAAAACTGTACGCCCTGAAGGTTAACAAACCTCTAAAGCAGAAGAAACAACCAGGGCCTAGAAAACTGTCCCAACAAGAAATTAGCTAAGAAGGCCCTTCTCCAGATCATCCTGGAGGAAACAAAGGGAACCCTGGCAGGCCAGAATAGAGTGCCAGCATGAATCTTGTTCTTCTCGACAGAAGGGGTCCTCCACACCTATCCCTGAAGATCACACTCAAAGTGGATCGCTGACAACGAAACCAAACTAGAGATACTACCCTCTAAGCAGGAGAATCTATCTTTCTCAGATAGAGATCTAATCTACTGTGAGAAAAAGGGCTGACTAGAATCCATACACTGGGACGAACCCAGAAGACCAAACCCTCAAAGTAAATTGCTTGCATGAGGAACCATAAGGATAATCGGGAGGGAATCTCCTGAATCCACAGTCCCCCAAACAGACAGCCTTGCGATTTAAGTCAAACCCCCCCCCCCGGGAAAGCTAAGAGAAATGTCCCTCAGGACAGGGAGATCTGGACAAGGACACTGGAGAGCGATTCTCCCAACCGGTATTCCAGGTAAATCTGATAAGACAGATTCAAAACAGCGACATGCTCGATGTCTCGGCCTCGCTTGAGATGAGACCTGTCAAAGGAAAGAAGCCCAAGAAGGGCCCCAGGACAAAAAACATCACCCCCCACCACAGAGCCAGTGATTGCCTGAAGGGGGTCTGGAGGGAACAACCTGATGAAGTTCTAACTTCAAAAGATCTAAGGAAAAAATCTTCCTGTCTGTAAAGACCAATTTTGCATCCAGGGATCAATCTTTGCGCCTATACCAGAGAACTCTGGTCTAGATCTGTCTCTGAGGATCGAAGAAGACAGATGAAAATCTCTACAAGTCTAAATGACGATGGTAAGTAACCCAGAATCGCAAGACCAGGGCGCTACTGATAATTCTGGAATCAGGATAATGCCAAGTTAAATCCCAGATCCCCCCCAAAAAAAACTAGGATCAGAAACGAGGTTTACTGGAAGAGATGGTCTAAAGAAACCGGATTATACCCAAAAAGAGGAATGAACAAGGAAAGATATCCTTCTCGACAGTGATCCTGCCGAGTTCCTCCCGAACAAAAAGGTAGAGAGAACCTTATATTCTCCCCCAAAAATAAGGAGACCTGATAAGCTCTGCTTAAGTACCATAGAACATAAATAGGATGAGAGACCCCTCTCTTTATTGGACCATGAAACAACAGTGGTATGAAAATATTCTCACACTGCGATAGGTACAGGGACAATGACTCCAAATGTCACCTGAAAAGCTTCCCTCTCTCTGCCGAAAGACAAATTCAAGAGAAGAAAAACTGCCCAGAAAAAGCTGGATGTGAAGCCCAACTCCAGCCTCTAGGACCCCTGGATCCTATATGATTCAGAATCAAGCGCCCATCCAACATAGTACCTAAAACAGGTCCTTCCTGTCATCTAGGTTAAATGGAACTGCTCTGCCTGGACTTAACCGGAGTAGCTCAGGTCAACCCGGAAATAACTCCTTTTCTCGAGTAGAAGGAAAGAGTAGGCTTATCCGACATATCTGACAGAGCAACTCAAGGACTAAACAGAAAATTCAAGCTTACGCTAGAAGGCTGAGAATAATACAGTTAATGAAGTATAAGCTCCATGGCTTAAATCCGTCTCGAACATTTTAAGGGAACCATCACCTCGAACTGAGACCGAGATGCTTCCACAGGAAGTCTCCAGAAATTGCGACAACCGTTGTCCTATCTGATATCCCATATGACAAAACGTCTTCCTAAAAAGAGTTTCTACAACAACCAAAAGCTCTAAACAAAAAACTATCCTGAAACAGAATACAAAAAGAAAATAGGCAAGCGCACAAAAAGCGATAGCCAAGAAGGAATGTGCAAAAGCAGGTCCTGTCTGTCAAACGACACAAACCCCCCCTATAGAGCTCAGAAATGGTATTCTAAAATATATATATATATATATATATATATATATATATATATATATATATATATATAAATATACATACATACACGAGAAGGAATAGGATCTCCATCATTCTCCCCCCGTCTAATCAAGATCGCTATCTGATTTAGAGGACTGCGATTCGACTGACGGATCAGTACTAGGAATCTCTAACATCGCCAAAACTTCTCTCAGAAGCAAGCGCAGGCATGCCAATCTAAATTTTAATGCTAAATCCTCTTCAGTCAGAAGAATCAAATCAGTAGTCTCTGACCCTGGAGGTCCTACCTCTGAAGCCTCAGAGGGAACCGCATCCCTAGATGACTGATAGGATACAATCGTCAATTTACACGACGGTCCCTGGGCAGGAGTGCCTGGATTAATCCTTCACTTGCACGTAGCAGGGAGAGGCAAAATCCCTAAGGCCATAGAGATGGCCATGCGGAACTGCGCAGTAACATCTGGTGGAAAAAAGCTTCCTTAAGGCGAAGGATCAGCGGTACCTGGAGAAACTGCATGTGTAGAACAGAAGATTCTAGGGAACACACCTCACGGGACGAGGAATCCTCAGAGGCGGACGGCTCAGTGGTCTCTAACATCTCAACATTGGTTGATAAGAACACCCTGTTGCGGCATACGGAACATAATTGAGAGGGCTGGACTACCCGGGCCTCTTCACAATATACACAGGTATCAAATTCTGTATTAGAGGGATACCCCTCTAAATTATCAGAATCCTCCATAACTCATCTAATTTAAATTATAGAAAACAATTACTGGCACCTTATACCCCCAATGGCTGGGGCAATCACCACCTCCTATGACCCAGACAGATAGAGAAACTCGCTCCTCTCCTCAGACACTCGGTCAGGAAAAGGAAATGGAAAAAAAAGGAAAAAAAAAAGTGTGCCAGCTTAAAAAAACGGCGCAGCTCTCAAATATGAATAATAAAAATAACCTGTACGTTCCATATCAGCCTATGAGCCCAAACATCTCCTACACATAAAGCAGCCAAAATCACATGACAAATATGATTAAAAACCCCACTGTTCAATAATCCCCCTCAGGGGATATTAACCCTTGTATTTCATAAAGATAAAAGGAGTCCCACTGTGACCCTGTCTTCTATCGTTAACATATGTAGAAAAAAATGAAACAATCTTACCGGAATCTATGCCGTGGAACAGAAAACACGGCCCTTCATGTTTGACAGACTGTAGCATTGCTTCTGACATGGACTTGAGTGAAGAAAAGCAGGCAGCAAAACTTGTCAACGCTGATTGCTTGGGAGCTGTTAATATGAGTCTGGATTGTTTCACAGAAAGACTCTCCCTGCATCTCCAGACTCTAACTTTCATTAATGCTCTCACTGAGAGGCTGACAAGACTACTTAAAACTCCAGTCCCATCTCGAAGGGTAGATACCCTTCCTAAGGAACTACTTTATTCTGACACTTCTCTGCCAACCTCCTGTGACGAAAGGCAAAGAATGACTGGAGGATGAGGAAAGTGGGGGAGGTATTTAAGCCTTTGGCTGAGGTGTCTTTGCCTCCTCCTGGTGGCCAGGTTCAGTATTCTCACAAGTAATGAATGCAGCTGTGGACTCTCCCTGTATTAAGAAGGAAATAGCTCCCTACAAATCGTAAATCTTTGGTATGTGTAAATTACCTTAAAAACTTTATTTTCTCTGTCTTCCATTTTGATAAGAAAAGTGTCATCTGCATTGTTTGCTCAGGTCTTGTTTGATCCTACTGCAATTTATGACCTTTTCTAATTAGGATCATGTGACTGTTATTACCTTTAAATTGTATACCCTTAGCTTGTTACATCAAGCTTGCTTGTGAGATCAGTGCAGCATGTGTAGTTCTCTAAGTGTGTTAGTTCATAAGTGTAGGGAGTTATAACAAGGGAGTTAGACAAAAAAGAGTGGTCATCACAGAAACAAGTGCATTTAAATCTCCCTAAATTAACTGCAAACATGCTACACTTTCTAATGTCTGCATTAACCTTTCCCTTCCTTCTCCATAAAGTCACAGCTCCTCTTTTCACAAACAGCACTCAGACAATTCATATGTCTCCTTCTCTTCTACCTTCCCCCCCTCAACAACACATATGAACTCTATTCCTATCTCACATCCCTTATCCAGCCATGCTTTACTGATTCTAAACTTAAACACTTGCATAAGACTCATTCTCATCTCCTTTCCCTCAGTATATTTCTTCTTCTTGCAGCTGGGGATGTCTCACCTAACCCAGGTCCACCCTCTGCTTTCCTCAATTCACTACCCCAAATGACACCTCATACACCTTGCCCACGTAACCCTCTAAACCTCATTAACTGCACTTCTGTTAGTACACCCCAATTCTCTTGTGCCCTATGGAATGCACGCTCTGTATGCAATAAGCTTACATCTATTCACAACCTATTTATTTTACGTTCACTTAAACTGTTAGACCTCACTGAAACTTGGCTTTCCTCCTCTAACACAACTGCTGTAGCCTCTCTGTCCTATGGCGGCCTGCACTTCAGTCACACTCCCAGACCAGGAGACAAACAAGGAGGGGGAGTAGGAATTTTCCTGTCTCCACAAAGAACCTTTCACTGCATTCCTTCACCCTCCTCTCTTTCCTTCATCTTTTGAAGTTCATGCTATCCGCCTCTTCTCCCCTGTAGCTCTTCGTGTTGCAGTTATCTATCGTCCCCCTGGCCCAGCATCACAATTTCTGGACATCTGTGAAGCCTGGCTTACACATTTTCTCTCTTGTTATATCCCTTCTCTCATCTTAGGGGACTTCAACATACCCGTTGATAATCCTAACATTCCTGCTGCCTCTAAACTTCAATCCCTTACCACCTCTTTTGGCCTGTCCCAGTGGACAACATCTCCAACCCACTGTGAAGGCAACTCCATAGACCCTTCACTAATCTCTGTGCCGTTTCCAGCTTCCTTAACTTCCTCTTTCCTCTCTCTGACTACCATCTACTAACCTTCTCTCTTACTCTACCTGCTACATCTTTGCAAGCCCCCAAGAAACTGCTACCTTGCAGGAATTCAAATGACTTGGATCTCACAGACTTTTCCACTCAACTGAATCCTCTACTCTCCAACATTTCATTCCTCTCTTGCCCAAACCTTGTGGCTTTACAGTATAATTCGGCACTAAAATCAAAGCTGCACCCTCCACTCTCCGACGTACATCAATCACTCAACGGCAACCATGGCACACCAAACAGACCAGATATCTTCAGCGATGTTCACGGGCTGCTGAACGGCAGTAGAGGAAATCACGCATCTGTGCTGATTTCCGGCATTATAAATTCATCCTTAAGTCCTACAACTCTGCGCTCAGCCTGGCCAAACAACTCAATTTCTCCTCCCTTGTATCATCTCATGCATCCAACCCCAGAAAGCTGTTCTCAACCTTTAACTCCCTTCTACGTCTGCCTGCACCCCCGCCCACTACCAACCTCACTGCTCAGATTATTGCTGATCACTTCAAAAATAAAATTTACACCATTAGGAAAGATTTCTGCACCTCACACCCCTCAAACCCAGCAATCTTATCAACCCCTTCTATTAACAAAACTCTATGCTACTTCCCTCCTGTAAGGAAGAAGTCTTTGTACTCCTATCCTTGGCTCATCTCACAACCTGCCCACTTGACCCTATTCCTTCACAACTTCTTCCTTCTCTCTCTGCTTCACTAACCCCTACCCTAACTCATCTCTTTAACCAATCTCTCACCGCTGGCACACTTCCTAATAGATTCAAGCATGCGTCAATCATACCAATCCTAAAAAAGCCCTCGCTTGACCCCTTCTAACTATCGACCGGTCTCCTTATTTCCCTTTGCTTCAAAATAATTGGAATGACTGGTCTATAATCGGCTAACTCAATTTCTCACAACTAACTCCTTACTTGATCCACTACAATCTGGTTTCCGCCCTAAACACTCAACAGAAACCGCTCTTACTAAAGTAACAAATGAACTGTTATCAGCTAAAGCAAAAGGCCACTACTAATTCTTCTTGACCTGTCCGCTGCCTTTGACACAGTTGACCATCCTCTCCCCCTAAAAATACTACATTAAATTGGCATCTGAGACACAGCCCTCTCCTGGTTTGCCTCATATCTCTCAAAACGCTCGTTTTCAGTTTCCTTTAACAACATATCTTGTGATCCTATGCCTCTCTCAGGTGGAGTACCGCAAAGCTCTGTCACTTATAGCCTCCTTTGGATTCCAGTACCACTTATATGCTGATGATACCCAAATCTATCTTTCCTCTCCTGATATCTCTCCCTCCTTACTCAACCAGATTTCCAATTGCCTCTCTGCAATTTCCTCTTGGATATCTTCACACTACCTCCAACTCAATCTGTCTAAAACTGAGCTGCTTCTTATTCTCCCCTCTTCGAGACATCCAACACCTGACATTTCTCTGACGGTCAGAGACTCTATTCTCAACACCTCACCCCAGGTCCGCTGTCTTGGGGTTACACTTGACTCAGAACTCACATTCAACCCACATATACAAGCACTTAACAAATCCTGTCGTTCACACCTACGCAACATTTCCAGAATTCGTCCCTTCCTTACTCAAAAAACTACAAAAATACTTGTTCATGCCCACACACATTGATTATTGCAATCTACTTCTAAATGGCCTTCCAAAACACCGCCTCTCCTCCCTCCAATCTATTATGAATGCTTCTGCTAGACTCATCCACCTAAGTTACCGATCTACATCAGCTGCTCCGCTCTGCCAGTCTCTACACTGGATCCCCATACACTCCAGAATACAATTTAAAGTATTATCCCTAACTTACAAAGCACTCAACAGTCTAACTCCCAAATATTTTTCCTTTCTCATCGTGAAATATTCCCTATCCCGTCCTCTTCGATCAACCTCTGACCTACGTCTCTCCACTCCTGTTATCTCTACGTCCCACTCCCGTCTTCAAGACTTTGCAGCTCCTGTCCTTTGGAACTCTCTACCCTGCTCCATAAGACTGTCTCCAACCTTGTATAGCTTCAGATGCTCATTGAAAACCCACCTATTCAGAGAGGCTTACTATAGCTCATCCTAACCAAGCTAATACATGAACTGCCTGACTCACTGCTGCAACTACAACCTATGTGACAAGCTACCCCCAACCTTATGTTTGTACACCCTAAACCTGTAGACTGTGAGCTCTCTCGAGCAGGGCCCTCTTCCTCCTGTACTAGATTTATTTAGTTTTGAATTTTATCACAAATCCTTGTCATTGTATACCCCTATCACTGTACCCAGCGCTACAGAATTTGGCGGAGCTATACAAATAAATGATAATAATAATAATAATTGTATAGTATTTTTTTATATTGTTTTTGTTATATACCATAAATTAACAAAAATAAGTGCATAGCAATTAGCAACATCAACTAAGACAACAGCTGGACAGAAAAAGGAAGTTGTTGAACTGAGAGAAAGCAGAGATTGTTGACATTAATGTGAGGTCATAGCATACCTGAAAAAATTGTTTTATAATTATCATCTCTCATCTATATTTCTCCACTCCCTTCTCTCTTTAATCTCTCTTTCTACCCCCTCCCTCCTCTCTCTCAGGCCATATCTGCTCTTAACACTCTCACCCCTCTCATATCTCTTCACTCTTTTATTTTTCTCCACTCTTCCTTAACGTTATCTTTTTCTCCACTTTTACTTTTCCTCTTCAATCTCTCTCTGCCTCTGTTTACCCTCTCAGAAGTAACAGTCTAAGCACTAATGGAGTCCCTATAGCTCTAGATGAATAACAAAGCCTTGCCCTTTCATGGATATATAAATATATAAAAAGGGATAAATATCCCTTTAGATAATATTTGTAGACACTCACTCACTAACTTTCACTCGCCACTGTTAAATTTCCACTCGCCAATGGCTAGTGGAAATTTTGAGCCCTGTATATGTGTGTGTATATGTATGAGTATTTAATCATATACCAAACATGGCAATAATAATACTTGTTTAAGTGACAAAAACATTTAACATAATATAATCACTGTATTTTCTCAATTGGTTGGTATTAAAAAATAAATGTAGAATATAAAAAAATATTAAAAAAAAAACACAACAAAACCGAAATAAAGTGCTAATTTTTGAAAACTGTCTCTTATCTCAATGCATTTAACTGAGATAACGGGCAGTCTGCAGAGGCTTAGATACAAGGTAATCACAGAGGTAAAAAGGTATATTAATATAACTGTGTTAATTATGCAAAACTGGGGAAAGGGTATCTTTTTAAAAATTATACATATATGTGACAACACAGCCAGACACAACAACGCGTCATACAATATTAAAGGATCCTATTCGTGCTCATCTGCTAATGTGGTGTACATGATACAGTGTACAGCGTGTGACAGAGGTTGCTACATTGGATAAACTGGCCTAAAGCTGCATCTCTGAATGAATCTACACAGACACTAGATCAAAAACCACAAGGAAAATGAATATTGTACCCCTGTTGGTCATCACTTCACCCAGACTGGTCACTCCATCCTTAACCTCAGGATTAAAATTCTTAAAGGGAATTTCAAAGACTCTCATGAACGAAAGACGTTTGAGATGAAAATGATCACACATTTCAATACCAGAAATGAAGGACTTAATGTAGACTCTGGCTTTCTCACACACTACCATAACTTTCTATAATCTCTCATCTTATTGTCCTATATTGGTTTCTTTTTCCTTTTGTTTTCTCTCTCATCTGGCCTATTTACTCTCCTCTGTTTATTTACTCTTTCTGGCTATTCTCAGCTATTTTCTCCTTCAGGCACATTCTCTGCTTTTATGACCCCCCTCTCACCCCCCTCCCTTCCATTTGTTGTATGTGATGGGTATCTATATCAGAATGATCAGTATTGCTTTAGGAAGAGAGGAAAACTCTGGAAAGCTTGTCTTTTAAATATTATGTTAGTCCAATAAAAAAAAGTATCACTGCATACTGCAATACTTTGTTTTTTGAGCATCTATCTACTGGACTAACACGGCTACTCCAATCTTCACTATTTTATATATATATATATATATATATATATATATATAGTTAGCTAAAAAAAAATTCTAAAATGCTCAGCCTTTATTTTTCATTTTTTTTAATGGTACTTTCTAACATGAATGGTAACAGACTAGTTTTACAATTGCACTAGGACAAGGAATGTAGTTTTGTTCAATGGATATAATTCATAAAAGTAAAATCAATATAGTAACTAATGTTAGAGCTACAAAGAACATTTTAGGAAGTATAATGAATTCCATACCTGCCCCATGGTTATTATTTTAGCTGAATAGGTGCTCACTGGCAGTGCTGTGTGTCTCTCTCTGCTGCAGTATGAGACTGTGGTAACCGTTTTCCTGCCCACTGGAAATTGTGCAGCATTCTAAAATGTTCCCGGTGTCCAGAATTCAGATCTATGGTTAAAATTATAAAATGTCCCCCAAATGCCACTAAAATCATTGTGGTATTGTGGTACCTGGCCCATAGCCTGGACACTCCGGTTATATAGCTATTCCATAATCTGTTGTAATGTACTATGTAATCATTTTTCCTGCCTTTATGTAACAGCAAAGAGAACGAATATTTTATGAGCAAACTAGACAGTTGAAACAGGCATACAGGGGACTTCCGGTAGAGGCTATCTTAGTGGTCACAAAAAAATTGTCTCCAGAGAAGGTCTGCTTAATTTGTCAAACATATCTGTTTTGATGCAGTACTAGTAAAGATATTCAGCATTTAAATGTGTTAGAAGATATCACGCATCGAACGATATAATAATTTTGGAGATCGGTGACCTCACAACGGAGAATAGTAAGCAGCAAGGGCCTGCATCATGTAAGATTGGGGCAGGTCTCAGCGGCAAGGCATCACCAAGTTAACCCTCAGCTGCAACCCCCCTCTCTACACGAGAGGCTACCCATGCAACTTTGTGGAGTGTAGCATCATGTTGGATCTTTGCAGAGGTTTAATAAAGAGATTGGATACTCCAGATATGTACAGTGCTACGAATAAGGCGGAAGAGGTCATGTGGGAGCGGAGCCTGCAATCTCTAATTAATCTGCATTTTTTTAACTTGGAGCTAAGTTTAAAGGCGGCGATGGCTTCAATAAAGCCAGCAGCTATACAGAAGCCGACAACCCCTAATACAAAGAAACCAGAAGCCATGGAATCTACTACTGCGACTCCTGCGTCTGAGAAGCCAATACCAATCACCCCAGTGAAAGCTGCAGAGGAAAATTCAGGGACTACTCTATCATGCACAAGAAACTATGCTCCGCAACAGGAACCTTTGCTACGAAATTACCCTCCAGATCCGTACGAATGTTTCAAAGAGAAGACTTCATTACGCAGTTCGGAAGCTCAATCAGTATTCATAATACAAGACCCTGGCTTCTTATGGCCCACAGACCTTGAACTGGTAAAAAAAAATGCTGCAGACCGTGGGTTAATCTATACATATCCTTCTGCAGCAAGCCTGGGCAAGACAGTAGTCGTTTTTAAGAACTGCTGATTGAAGGACTTTTGTACGTGCACACTGGAAACAGGATCGCTTTTGTGTATTCAAAGATCACATTTTCATGAGTGTCATAGCTAAGTGAACTCACTCAGAATTTTTCCCCTAAAGGTGCTCTTGGTCCGAGCCCTTACTACAGTCTGGGGATTTCAGATACAAAAACATCTCCCTGATCAGCTACAGCCGAAAGTTTTGTTTTAAAATACTCAGGTTATTACTGGCTTAACTCATTTAAGGTTTAAATGTAAAATGTTCAACTCCTAACACACGCATGCATGTATGGACTACCATGAGATTACACACTGATAGTAAATTTATAGTTATGCCAGCTGCCTGCGGCCGGGGCAGCCTGGATTATATTTTCTTATGTGTGACCCATCACAAGAGAAGTAGTTGCAGAGGGAAATCCAGCACTAAAGTTAGTGTTTAACCATTAAAATAGGCTATATTCTAGCTAGAGATTCATTAGCTACCCCTCATTGATTTTTATAGTACTGACATTTCGGAGTTAATTGTAGTAATAGATGACTGTAATAATTTAAATACTAAAAAAAAAAAATATTTTATAATAATAAATATACCTTATACCCTGAGCTTAGCATAAGACTTATCTAGCTGGCTGTTTATCTGAAGTGTCTCCTTCGCATAGTCTTTTCAGGAAATGATATCCTCGCATTTACCTCTATGAATGACAGCTTTTGGCTTGAGAATTTTAGAGTTAACTTGTTTTATTCCTTACTTCCTTCATACTACTAAAGGGTTGCTTCCCTGTCCCTAACCACTAATGTCTAAAAGCACATAAGTTGATTAATCTCCACAAGTGGGTATTGCAGGGTGCTGCCTTAAAAGCTTAACCCAGGTCTTCTGCCTCTCAACGACTTATGTTTGTCCTGTAGTTTACAGACAGAGTTTGTAGTAACTAGAGATCTCAATATGTAAATTTTATGTTTAAGATCCGTTAACTCTTTTTCTCTTATACTAGACACTCGCATAAATTAGTCACATAAGTGGCCTTTCCATGCTATATCATTATTCTCTCATATTCTATGTTAATAGTTAGACTAGGCCCAAAAGTGGCCTACTGAGTTTCAAGAGAGATGCCTTAAGTTCACGCTTCCCTTTCCAGACCATTAAAGCTTAGGTAAGGCCCAAAAGTGGCCTAATGAAATCCATAAGGGAAATTATAATTAGAAGGGGAATTATTTATGATACTATAGCCATGTGTACTGATAATTGATGTGCTGCCTTATATTTTTGTATCACATAATTATTAAGCAGAATTTGTATTCCCCTTCATTGGAACATTAGCTCGTATAGACCCACAAAACTTCTAAGAGGGTTCAAAAGTGGCCCTATATTATCAAATATCCTCCTTTCTCTTTCAATTTTAATATAGTAATGAAAGCCCAAACGTGGCTTTAGTTTGCCAAAGGAGGTGACATATCCATTAACGTTTAATTAAATACAGGTTTCAACTACATAGGTCACAGATATCTATATAATTTAGTTATTTATCGCTTAAGACTTAGACATTGTTTCACCTGCTGTGAAATTAACAATGTGCAAGTGATTTGTTTTTCGTTCTTTTTTTGAGTCTTAAAAATCTGTAAAACTTTGATATTTCTGTATTTAATATTGATCTTTTGTATTTAGGCTCTGCAATGTCTAGGTGATATGATCCTCTATGTATCTTGACCTCAAAATTTGTGTTATGTTCTTGCCTTTGTATTACTTGAAAAACCTAATAGAAATTATTTAAAAAAAGAAGAAAAAAAAAAGAAAACAGGCATACAGTCTTTAAGAAAAATGCAAACAGCCGAAAATTTTCAGAATGTGAGAATATTTGCTACGTGATTATTAATAATCAGCAAATCACCTCTTTGTACAATTTTATTATGGTCATGAGAATGTTATTAAAATGATTTAACTTTGATATCATTGCTAAAGTATTAAAGCTTTCTGTATTCTTAATATTGCTATAAAAAGTACTTTGCTAGTGGTAATAAATTTGAAAACACATCCTTGGTAGTTATTGAAAAAAACAAGTTTCATACAATGTGATATGTGAAATATTAAAACAAACTACCATGTTGAAACTGAAATAAATAGAATGTACAAATATAAAGATATCAAACTGTGTAAAATCAGTAGATACAGAAGACTCTGTCTAGAGTTTGTTCACAGTGTATTGGTAACAAATATTTGCAGAAATAACAATAAGGCGATACTCTTTAATAAAATGCTGCAAACAAATGTATAACCATGTAACAAGTGAGCCATACCAAGCCCTGTGGTTGCAAAATCCGATGACAAACAGCTGTTCAGTCGGAGTTTGCAACCACGTCACGGTTGCACATTCTGACAGGTCCGTGCTTGGAAATCAAGGAATTCAATGTATGTTTTAGGAGCGTGAGTTGCACATGTGCAACCCGTCGGATTGTGAGTAACGACATCACTGGAAGTGACGCGGTTCCACATTCAGACGGGTTTGAAGATCCGACACGACACTTGACCCATAGAAATGTAGGCATCAGCTGTTCGATCATGTGTGCGACAGTGAGACACTCACCGTGCATGTGCGAGCGCGGCCCAACAGCACGCCCGGCAGACATCACATGATCAGCTGGAGCCTGGATCAGCTGCATCAGAGGGTCAAGGATTTTAGAACGCCGGCGTGTGACAAGCACGCCACTTGAAGTCCCTATATAAGGTCGCAGAGTGATAACACTAGGCCGGTATTATATGGCAATGTTGCATATCATATGCATTAAACGGCATAATAAAATTAATAATTACACAAATAATTAATAAAATACGGTCGCGGTGGGTGGGGCTAAACTACTGAGCGGCCCACCGGCAATTGCCCACTATGCCTGAGGTTCAGTCCGGGCCTAAATGTGTTATTATAACTGTAACTGTACTTATACATGTCATATTGATGTGTTTGGTGCAACTTTTTATTTAAGCGCAACAGTTAATCAGAGATCTGAGGTTGCACTAATCGAACATCGCTCAAGCTATTGCATGTACTTTCAACTTGTAATACGCGCACTATTTCTGATACACGCAAACTGGTGCGAGAAACCAGATATCGCTCGCGTGTAACTGTTAGCGTGCCACTCATAATCTGGCCTTATAGGTCTTGTACCTTTTGAGATCTGATTAGGAGGAGGTCTGATTAGGAGGGAGCTTGTATGTTTCGAGTTGGGGCTGTAACATTATCACTAATGTATTTTCCATGAATACATACTGTGCTTTAAGCAAATCTTTTTCTCTCCTTTCCAGTTCTGCTCTTGCTTTATTTCTTTCTTCTTCTTCCATATCTAGTTTTGCTTCAAGAGCTCTCCTTTCTTCATCAATCCGTGCCTGCATTTCAGCCATTTTATCTGGAGACACCTTCTTTTTGCCTGTACGAGGAAAAAAAAAAAAAAAAAAAAAGAATAAAATAAATAACAATTAAAATAATTTCATCAGAAAACCGCAACCATTATAGGAACATTTTATAGAAACCTAACTAAATAACTTGTATCTGAAAACTGCTATATAAAACCCCCAATTGTGTTCAGAAAGAGCCTGCTTAGTTGAAAGCAAACTTACCTAAAGTTAAAAAAAAAAAAAAATTGTATTTAAAAACACTAAAATATATTATGTTTGTAAAACACAAACATCTACTTGTGCATCAAAACGTTCCCATACTGCTACTGGAATCACTCTGAGTTGGACAAACAAGCCATTTTGAACAAATATAAATAACATTCCATTATCATTAAACTACTAAAGAAAACAACTAATCTAATGATGGTCACTGTTAAGATTTCATTGAGCATATAACATAGTATTGATAACATATCAATGAGACCATATTGCAGCTTAGAAAGAGCAAGCTTAAACCCATTACACCAACCTGCTTGTTCTGGCATTAATTGGAAGGTGAAAATAAATCACAGGTAGGCAGCATTGTCATGAAGAGAGGAGAAAGAAAACATTATCACTCCATGATATGTATTAGCTCGTTGAGAGGACTATATAGTAATGTGTGTGGCCCTAAGCAGGATAGGTATGTGGAAATACAAATTTGCTTTAGATAAAAGGACATGAAACCCAACAAATGTCTCGTATGATTCAGATAGAGTATGTCATTTTACACAGGTTTCTAATTTACTTCAATTATCACATTATTTGATCTTTAGGTATCTTTTGTTGAAAAGCAGCGATGTAAGCTCGGGAGCATGCACGTACCTAGAGCACTATATGGCAGCAGATTTATAAGAATGTTATCCATTTACAAGAGCACTAGATGGCAGCACTATATCCTGTAGTGCTCCAGACACCTACCTAGGCATCTCTTCAACAAAGAATACCATGGGACAAAATAATTGTTAAATAGAATTAAAAAATGTTATACTCTGTCTGATTAACAAAAGAACATTTTTGGGTTTAATTTCCCTATTAAAAAAAACAGCAAAGTGTCTTCATATTTCCAATACTGAATCAATATAAATAGGAAATGTTACATGAATAGTAACATTAAGTTGAGGTAATTTACTAGTTACAGGGGCACATTAAGTCTTAATGGAACTAGACTTTCTTTTCACTGTTGATTAAAGGTGAATAATAATCTGTTTTAGGTATACATAATATCAAATAAAAGAGATGCTGTAAGTAACTTACTGAAAATAGTTAGTAAATGATAATTAGATAGCCGAGTATCAAAAGGTAGATTGCTAGGCAGGGTGAGTGACAAGAGCAAAGCAAGAGTGTCAATAGGATGCATGCAGTGAAAACAAGTGCTAGCAACAGAAGAACAAGTGATAGGACCAGTAGGTTAACTGGTGGACCACAGGTTTACACTTCAAATCAGACCCCTCAAACCTCTTATGAGATCATTTTACAGTTGGTATTTATTATCTTAATCAGATCTGAACTATGTTTGGATCCACCCGCTTAGGATGTTTAGAAAGGTTACGAGACCCAGTCAGACTTCTTAGTAAGCAGCAAATGTGTAACATTCAGTATTTACACATTATTGAGGCTGGAAGTATCTCATGACAAGTTTGAGAATCTCGGAACTATTTTTTTTTTGGTTACCTTACAAAAGTTCTCCGTATGGAATAAGAGTAAATAAATCCTTTTACACAAAAGTTTATCTCATAACAGTTAGTCAAAGTTTACCTTCTTCCAACTTGAAAGCTCCAAAAATAATAGAAAAGAAAACCCCTCTCCCCTCTAGATTATTCCTATCGTGCGCCAGGTAAACTTATAGTGAAGCTTAAAGGAAGTCAAAAATAAACATGCAAAACACATACACACTCAAAAATCTAAAAAAAAAGTGAAATATGTTTTCAAAGAGGGAAAAAAAGATTCTTTGTAAAGAAAAAAAAATGTCAAACAGTTTTGCTAGTAGCTTGAGAACCATACCAGAGTCTAGCGTTGTACAATTGGAAAGAAACTGGCGTGATATGAGCTACAACTACAGGTTAATAAAATCGTTTTCACCAGTCAACCAATATAAAAAATAATAAGGCTGAAATTTCAAAAAGTTGAAAATGTTGCTAACCGTTTGCTAAACTTGTTCTCCAGAATGTTCTAACTTATGGAGTAGAGTCAAATAGGATTATTTCAATAACTGCTTTTAAAAAGCAGAGTAAATATATTAAAGGATATGCTAAATTTTTACGCTTATGGTTTTACTTATTAACAAAAAGGTGGAAATACATTTGTGTTAATCATTATTGTGTAAGATCAGGGTTTCAGTAACCAGGACATGAAGATCAGGTCTCAAATATGTGAACATTGCTCTCCATATTAGGATGCTAAAATGTGTAGTCAAGAAAACGCATCTGGGCTCCATCAGCAGTTTGCCTTCACACCAATGCAGCAGAATATTTCAGGACAATACTAATTTAATTTTGTTTGAATTAGGAAAACAATTTTGTGATTCCAAAATTTCAGAAAGTAGTCTTGAACTGATTCCACTGTTCAAATAGCATGTGAGCATCAAAAGACACACAGTAAATATCTGCCAGAAACTGATATCTAAACCAAAGCAATATTAGATGCATGCATGTGCACGGTCCTACAAAGATTTACTTTTAACAAAGAATATCAAGAGAGCAAAGCAAAATGTTATAATAGAAGTAAATTGGACAGTTGTTTAAAATCACATGCTCTATCTGAATCATAAAAATAAAATTTTGACTTTACTGCCCCTTTAAACCTGCAGTACCTTTAGCCAAGTAAGAAAGAAACAACATAAGTACTGAGTCCTGTAAGGACTGTGATTAAACATCAGTTGCACCTAAAAGACAAAAACATAATTTATTCTTACCTGTCAAATTAATTAATTTCTTGGTTGTGAGAGTCCACAATACCTTACTATTGGGATTTATATCACCTGGCGATCAGGAGGAGGCAAAGACACCCTACACCAGAGCTTTAAGCATCCCACCTACTGCCCCTTCCCTTCCAGTAGTTTGTATAGCCAAGGATAGGAAGAAAGAAGTAAGAAAGACAGTAGGGTAAAGAGGTGCAAACTAGGACTGGTGCCACCAGATAAAAAAAAAGAAAAGGGTGGGTTTGTGGATTCCGATTTCTTCACAGTCAGTTTAGGTAAGAATAAATTATGCTTTCTTTCTAATAAATTATGAGTCCACGAGACTACCATCGGCAAAAAACGTGCGCAATACAGTCTTATCCTGATGGAACACAAAATAAGGCAGTTTGCAAAACGAAGCTGACAATTTTGAGACCCTCCGAGTTGATGAAATAGCCAACAAGAACAGGAATTTCCATGATAGGATCTTGATATCCAAAAAAAACTCTAAGAACCAAATTAAGACTCCATGGTGGAGAAACTGGTTTAACCACATGTCTGATTCTAACCAGAGCCTTAACAAAGGATTTAATATCAAAAAGATCAGCAAGCTTCCTGTGAAGCACAGAAATCTGGCCCTTGATAGAACTTGCCGACAAACCCTTATCAAGGCCCTTCTGAAGAAACTAAAAATTTGTGGAATTCTCACAGAATGGCAGGAGTAACCCTTCAGAGTCTAGATCAGATAAGGAGTCACAACAGAATGCTGCTGAACCTGTGACTGCTGCAATACTTAGAGCATGCTGAAATAACAGTCCCACTCGTAAGAAAGCCTTCCTAAGAGATCATTAAAAGTACTATCCTCCAGCGGAATAGTAGTTCTTCTAGCTAAGGTAGATTGCTTCTCTTTCTGTAGGTATTTGTATAATGACCCAAGAGAAAGTCTCCCTAAGGGTGAAGGGGAAAACAGACATGGACTCCTTGCCCAATGTGCTTAGAGGGATGTGGCTGCACCTCACTGATGAGACCCAAAGGGGCCGAAACGATAATCTGGGGTTGCCATTTCCTTGTTCAGAGGAGAATTGCCTGGTATTTCGGAGCTGGGCTGACCTTGTTAGGCGGTATCAGACATACTTCAGGAAAGTTTTTCTCTGTGATAAGCACAATTTGGCTAAAAGAATCTGCTCCCACGTTGTAACCGGGGCATAGAACAAGCCACTGAGCTGTTGTTTTTTCCTGACAGATTGCTTCTCTTTCATTATGTATTTGTATTATGACCCTTGGGAAAGTCTCCCTAAAGGTTGATGGAGGAAACCAGACGTGGACTCCTTACGCAATGTGCTTAGAGGGATGTGGTTGCACTTCCCTGACTAGGCCCAAAAGAGGCCAAAACGATCATCTGGGGTTGTTATTTCCCTTTTTCAGAGGAGACTGATATAATTCAGGAAAGTTGTTATCTGTGAAGCACACAATTGGACTAAAAGAAACTGCTTCCCGGGGGTAACCAGACCATAGAACAAACCACTGAGCTGCTGTTCATTCCTGGCAGATTGCTTCTCTTTCTGTACATAATTCTGTGATTGTTTAACAGTGGAAAGGCCTGCAGAAGTACCACCCCTGAAAGAGGAGCCTGAGGAAATATGCTTCTGTTTAAAGGGACAGTCAACACAAAAATTGTTACTGTTTAAAAAGTTAGATAATGCCTTTACTACCCATTCCCCAGCTTTGCACAACCAACATGCACTAATTGGATTAAATGCAAGTCAATAGATAAAGTCATGTGATAAGGGGGCCGTCAGAAGATGCTTAGAAACAAGGTAATCAAACAGGTAAAAAGTGTATTAATATAACAATGTTTTCTGTGCAAAACTGGGGAATGGGTAGTAAAAGGGATTATCTATATTTTTTATTTATATTTTTTTTAATAATTTTGCTTGATAAAAAAATACATACATAATCGAATACAAAATTGCTTTTTACATTTGTGCTTCAGATTTTGAAACATATTCTTAAGTAGCAGTTTAGTGTTTCTACAATACTTTTAATTATGTGCATTGTGTGTTGTTAAAGAAGAATCTTTCTATCCTTAAAGGACCAGTAAACCTAGCAAATAATGTTATATAATTCTGCACATAGTGCAGAACTATATAACATTAGCTTAGCGCCAGGTATCTAAAGCAAATTGTTAGATAGATATTTAGCAAAAAAAATAGAACGCTGCTCCTGGCTCTACTGAGCGGGTCTGTTTTCTTCTGCTAAGCGCATCGCGGGCACGCTGTCTAGTCACAGCGCGCCCGATTGCGCTATTAAAATCAATGCAGCTCGCTCCCACTCTGGTCTGGCCGATCGGGCCAGCTGTGATTAGATAGCGTGCCCAGATGCGCTTAGGAGAAGAAAACAGACCCGCTCAGTAGAGCCAGGAACGGCGTTCTGTTTTCTTTGCTAAATATCTATCTAACAATTTGCTTTAGAAACCTGGCACTAAGCTAGTGTTATATAATTCTGCACTATGTGCAGAATTATACAGGTAACCCTCAGTTTACGCCGGGGTTAGGTTCCAGAAGGAATGGTTGTAAATCAAAACCGTTGTAAATTGAAACCCAGTTTATAATGTAAGTCAATGGGAAGTGAGGAAGATAGGTTCCAAGACCCTCTCAAAATTGTCATAAGTAACACCTATTACATTATTTTTAAAGCTTTGAAATGAAGACTTTAAATGCTAGACAGCATTATAAACCTAATCCAATAATCACACAACACAAAATATATAATTAAACTAAGTTAAATGAACAAAAACATTTGCTAAACAACATTATAAACCTAACAAAATAATCACACAACACAGACTACACGTGCATTTTTCTGCAAACAGTTCTTTCTATGCTTTCCAATCTGGACTGAGTTATAGACAGGAAGATCTTGTTCCTTTGAAATCTGCTTGATAGCTCAGGTCTGGTTAAACTGATTAATTTCAGCTTGCTCGGCTTTGCTGCAACACAAGCAGACAGCTCCACCTACTGGCTATTTTAATAAATGCACTGATTCTCAATGCTTTTCAACAGCAGTCACATGACTGGAAAAAAAGGTTGTTATTCTGAAACAATGTAAATTGAACCGTTGTAAAACGAGGGCCACCTGTATAACATTATTTGCTAGATTTACTGGCCCTTTAAGCCTAATTTGTTTAAAAAATATGGCTCAAGTAATGTTACTCCACTCTCCCAGCAACTGTAATTCAAGGAAGTATTCTATGTTTTAAAGGATATTAATATTTCTCTTTGTTTGGCTTCAGGCAGGATTTTGATATATAGAGACCATTTTTCGAAAAAGAGTTCTATTCTATTGTTGATATCCATTAACACATCCATTGTCTCTATATTTATCTGGTGCCATATAATTCCTCTTAGTACATTAATTGTTGGCTTTTTTTTTTTTTATCCATAATTTGAATTTAAGCTTTTTAGCTAATAAAATAATCATTATATTGATCCTTCTCTCTTTTTTGTTACTATCTATCTTTTAAAACAATAAAAAAAAATGGATTTGACTGTCCCTTTAAGTTTGTTTTCTTACAGGTGGCATCACTGCCATTGCTGCCGACACTGCAGATTGTAATTGAGATTTGAAATCTGGTGCAAATTCACTCCACACCACTCTGCGTAATGAATACAGGTGGGTGTTCGGCGGTGTTGAGCTGGGACACTGAAAATGAGACTGTAGAACAGAGCCTAAGCAAGTGCTGTAAAGCTGTGCAGGCAGGTAAACCATCACCCCATTGCATATCTAGTATTATGTCATCTGAGTGATCAGTACAATACCTGTGAATAAATACATGAGACTGCAGCCCTAGACTGCTCCATAGTGGGAAGTACAGGCTAGAACATTTTCCAGTAATAAAGAGATATTAATGGCAATGTATACTATGCTTAAAATGTCCCCCGTCCCCGCTCAGGTGTATCCGTAGAAGAAGCGAAGCCAGTAGCGCTGTGCTTCCTGAAGATGGCTGCACAGCATGTGAAAGAGGCAGGACACGCGCCAAAAGTATCCTCCAGTGTTGGGAAGATGTTTAACTGCTTCTCCTGCCAGGTGAAGAGCAAGAGCACAATGTCCCCTTCAAGAGCGAAACAACCACTGCTAGCAACTGGAGCACTAAGGTACCGGAGCAAGGTGATTTAAAGAAACACCCCCCATAAAAGTTGCACCATACAGTTACAGTGTGCGCCAAGCCTATAGATGTCCATCTAAGTTGTGTACAGAACCCCCAATAAAAGGAGCCTAGAGTATAGAGGTTTTCACTCTCTATATGCATAAACATCTGCATGAGTAAACTCTCTGCTGTTGGACCTAGAAAAGACAAGGTACTTACCCAGCTTCCTCCAATCATTGCGTGCCCCCTTTGGCGTCCAGCTCATGGGGCACGCAATGATTGGAGGAAGCCGGATTCATCATCAATATGCCAAATACAGTAGGAAATACAGGCGGAGGAACGGCGGTATGTTTACCATAATGGTAAATATTTTTAAAAAGAAGCGTCTTTGTAAAGTTTAATGAATTTAAGTGCCCCTGTTTTTAAGATTATTTTTAGATACTGGGCAGTACATTAAGCTTAACAATCACTTTAAAGGGATATTAAACCCCAATATTTTCTTTCATGATTCAGACAGAGCATGCAATTTTTTAAGCAACTTTCTAGTTTACTCCAATTCATTTTTCTTCGTTCTCTTGGTATCTTTATATTAAAAGCAGGAATGTAAGTTTAGGAGCCAGCACATTTTCAGTTCAGCACCTGGGTAGCGCTTGCTGATTGGTGGCAAAATGTACCCACCAATAAGCCAGCGCTACCCAGGTGCTGAACCAAAAAATGGGCCAGCTCCTAAGCTTACATACTGGCTTTTTCAAATAAAGGTACCAAGAGAACAAAGAAAAAATTATTATAGAAGTAAATTAAAAAGTTGCTTAAAATTGCATGCTCTGGATGATCTGAGGAGGTTCCGGTGGAGAAGGAGTCGACAGGTGTTGCTGCGCTCACACCTCCAGTCCTGCAATTCTTGGCGGTGATCATTCCCGTGCCTTGCCCCAGATTTTGGGGCTGCTTTATGGGGCAGTTGGTAAAATCGCCTCTGGAACCTTTCCGGTGGACCACCAACCCACTGGCAATTGCACTGAGCCTACTATTTAGACTAACAGTTTTATTTGGTCTCTGATAAGGGTTTGCTATACCATATATGCCCTAGCCCTGTGTTACCCTTCTTTGTTGTCTGCACGAGTGGTGACCCCCCCCCCCCCCGCTGGGCTAACTCCGGGGACTAAGTGTATACCGCACTCCCTTAAACCTCACCGGCTGTGCTGCCGAGGTTGCTTATCCGTTGCTGGACTGCCGCTCCCGCTGCCGGGTCTTTGCTCCGCTCCCTCCCCCAACGGTGCTGTGCAGGAGGGAGCCAGGTCCATTTCTGGATAGAGGACCGGTTGTGGAGCCTGTTTTCCTGTACCGCCGCTGGTGCCTGGGCTGGCGCTCCTCTCTCCCCTCCCACCGTTGCTGCGAGAGGGGAGTTGAGGCTGGAGTTCTGAGCGGTGCTGGATATCGGAAGGTCTTAAGACGACGCCACTGCAACTTGAATAAGTTTCCACAATCCTGACAAGGATCCTGGCGGGATGGTAGGCTGCGCAGAGGGGGTGAGTCATTGAGATCTGTCTTTGCAACATATTACCTTATACTGGCTTCTTGGACCCGCTAAATTGAACTTTCTAAAGCAATATAGAGGTTAACTTGGAGGTCTATTAAAAAGGGGGCACTTACATAACAGAAAGCAAACATCTTTTATCTATCCAAAGGAGGATTTTTGAAGCACGGGAGAGAGGTGAAGGGGAAAGGGGATTATACACTATCTCTAATGGACTGACAGTCTCATTTGGGTCTAAGAGTCTATAAAAAATCATTGGCTCTGGATTAAAGGATGAGGGGAGAGGAGTTAAGAAGGAAGGGAAAAAAAAGTCAATATACAGCCTTTTGGTTGCCATATCTCCCCCTAGAGACTCTGAATTTTGCTGCTGTTCTAGCAAGGAACTCTATATTGTTAAATCAGATACATTGTTGTAATTTTTCAACTAGTTTGATTGTTCTCTTTGAAACCTGTACATTTTTGATAGAACAAATGTAAACTTGATACTGTTATTTACTCTAACTCTTTTTAACTCTATATAGTGTTACTTATAAGTTAAAAGGTGATATTTAACTGGGGTTTAGGCAATACTTTCTTTGCCCTTTATTTAACTCTAAAAGTTACACCTGCAAAAAGGGCAAGAATTGAATGTGACAAAGATAGAGAGGATGGGAAAAAAGTGGCAAAAGCTGGTTTTGTTACATCTAAGTATATAACTTGACATCTTCTGTAGTTTTTTTTTTCTTTTTCTCGCTTGTTTAAAATAGCTTAAAGCAAGTTTTCATTTTTATTTTTTTTTCCCTTTTCTGAAATCAACTGCATAATTGCTTGGGTTCAGCTTTGTATGATCCAATGCCCAATGTTATTTAACAACTGTTGCAAAGGTTGTAAGTCCTAGTCCATGGTTATTTTAGGACAAAAATCGCCTCTCTTAGCTCATTTTGCAATACTAGGGTATATTATTTTTGTATGTGCTGGATATGAGACCATAAAACCTGCAATAAGTTTGTAGGGAACTCGTGTTCCCTGCATTTAGGAGAAGCTTTATTGGACTAGAGTTCTCATTATCTTTCCAATCATTTCAGCTCAGTAAGTGAAAATAGTACGGCCATTTAAAGCTAAACTGACAACTGAACAATTGAATAATCTATAAGGCTGATTTAAGTATAAAAACCCCTCTTAATTTTTCTGGAACTGCTCTCAAAATCAGTCACTTATCTATATGCATAGTGCCGAAATCACTTTGGGAATTTCATTTGATGGTCACTTCACCCACCCAAGTATTATAGGGCACCACAACACTTAGCACATCACAACCAGAATTGGTGCAGCTCCAGTACCTATCCATTGTAAATACACTTAGGGGCCACAACTTCCCCCTTTTTTCTTTCTTTCCTTTTCACTGTTTTTTTTTTTTTTTCACTTCACAATCCTTCACTTGTTCGTGTAATTCATTAATCCACCTAGGCACTATAATATTATCACTCTAGATTTGGAGCCGCACTAGCATTAACACGTCACAAGCACACCCACTGGGGTCATCCATCTTCCCCTCCTCTCTCCTTTTTCCCTTTTTTTTTTTTTCTTCCCTGTCATCACTAGTATATGGACAAGTTTCTTGGTACCTCTGCCAAAACATCCTCACCAGTAATGGCAGGCAGACAAAGGGACAAAAAACTTAAGAGTACACAAGATCCTGTACCTGATGTTCAATCAGTTTTTTCAAATACAACCATACCTGAAGTATTAAATATCCAAAGTCTAGTTGCCAGCATTTCTGAGGCCCTCTCTCCTAAATTTGATGCTCTAAGGCTTGAAATTAAACAGGATATTTCCTCCCTTTTGCAAGAAATCAGACAATTCTCCTCCAGAATGCAGGAGGTTGAGCAGAGAGTATCTGATTTAGAAGATCTGACTTTGTCACAAAGCTCTAAGCTTGATAACTTTAGCAGCAGTACTCAAAAAATCCTCTCGAGGCTAGAAGACCTAGAAAATCGAAGCAGGAGAAATAACATCAGAATAATAGGCCTCCCAGAGGAGAAGCAATACGAAGATCTAGCCTTTTTTATCTCTGACACTCTAAAGACAGCTCTTAAATTTCCATCCTCATATCACAGTATTTTGGTAGAGAGGGCGCACAGACTGGGCCCACCGCACACAGTTGATAAAAATGTCAGTAGGCCGAGACCAGTTATTGCAAAATTACTCAATTACCAAGATAAAGTTTTACTCTTACAACATTTCCGCAAAACTCAACCTCTTATTAACGGGGCTAAGATTCTTATTTTCCAGGATTTCTCGGCTGACACGGCCTCCAGGAGGAGGGTCCTGGCACCTATATGTACTAAATTTATAAACTCTGGATTTAATGCGACAATAATCTATCCAGCTAAACTTAAAGTAACAGTGAATGATGCGGTACATCTCTTTTTGGAGGCACATGCAGCCGAGGAATTCTTTTCATCTTTAGATCCACCAGCACTAGATAGATCAGCCCTTAGTTAGTCAGAGTAGGCTCAATAGTTGGGACGACCCCTTAGGTAGGGATAGATGGGGCAATCAGGGAAAATGTTAGGGTTCCCCCCTCCCCCTTTAATTTTTTTTTTTTTTCTTTCTTTCTTATTTTTTTTTTATTTTATTTTTTATTTTTTATTTTTATTTTTTTCTTTTCTCTCTCTCTCTAGCTCTCTCTCTCTCACTCCCCCAGATAAATTCTAAAGTCACAGTAAAATAGATAAACTTAGGATGATATCCTGGAATGTGGGAGGGATCTCCACTCCTATTAAACGGAAAACCATATTGACACAATTAAGGAAATATCAGACGGATATAGGGCTAATTCAGGAAACACACCTTAACTCAGATGAATCTCTTAAACTTAGAGCCTCGTGGGTCAGAGAAGTGTTCTATGCGCCAAGTGTCGGTAAGAAAAGGGGAGTGGCTATTTTAATTGGGAAAAAGATTCAGCTCGAGGTTGTGCACTGTGAGCCTGATCCGGAGGGAAGGTTTGTTCTGTTAAAAGTAAGAATCGCTCAGGAAATGTACACGATATGTAATATCTATGGTACTAACATATTTGATCCAGAATTCTGGAATAGAATACAATCTTAACTTTTTTTGTATAGTCAGGGGCATCTAATTATCGGAGGGGATTTTAATATGGCGCCGCAATGCCCGCTTGATAGGTTTCGAGAATCTACGAAACAGAAAAAAACACAAAAAAGATAACCTAGAATTTAAAATGTTTAAGAAAATAGAGCAAAATTTAGCATTACGGGATATCTGGCGAATTCAGAACCCGGATACTCAGGAATTCACTTGTCTTTCAAAAGCACACAAGACTTTTTCACGTATAGATTTATTTCTTATAGATGAGCGCCTAGGATCTTTAACAGTGCAAGCAAGAATCACTCCTATATTATTATCAGATCAAGTCCCAATTACTTTGGTAATACCAGCTTAAACACCCACAACCCAAATCTCTGCGTTTTTTCTTTCCATACTATCTAGCGACAGATATGAAATTTAAAACCCGTCTTAGGTCTAAGTTCGAGGAATTTCTATGGTTTAACTCTGAGTATGTTGAACGCCCAGAACTACTCTGGGATACCGCTAAAGCGGTTCTCAGAGGAGAAATCTTAGCCTATAATATAGCTCTAACCAATAAACTGAAGTTAAGAGAAAAATAAATAAATAAGGCATTATCCAATTCATATAACAAATTTCTGCTGCATAAAAACGCCCTTAACTGGGCTAAGTATGTCCAAGCTAAAGAAGCCAGAGATACATTTGTTTTGTCCCAGCAAGCCCAAAAAGAACTAAAAATTCAGGCTAAGCTTTACAGATTTGGGAATAAATCTGGAAAGATGATGTCTAGATTGGTCAATAATGAAAAAAAACAATCCTATATTGAAGAACTTCTAGATAAGGATGAGCTAATCTCAAATCCCGATAAAATCGTATCTGCATTGGTGGAAGATTATCAAGGTATATACTCTTGTAAAGGTTATGATCAGGATAATTCTGCAGAGTTTTTGAGCAAGATTGTTAGTCCCTCACTAACTGAGGACTGTATTAGTACTCTCAATTCTCCTATATCTCTACAAGAAGTAAATGAGGCAATTTCTAAACTACCTATTAATAAAGCAGCTGGGCCGGATGGACTACCTAGTGAATTTTATAAAATATTATCTGCAGAAATCTTTCCGTATCTAACAAATGTATATAATGACTTCTATATTAATGGTAAACCAGTCTCTGCTTCATTTTCTTCTTCCCATACGACCTTAATTCTTAAGGTAGGGAAGGACCCAAGGCTTAAAGAATCATATAGACCAATAGCCTTACTTAATTCAGATTATAAGATTCTAACGTCTATTTTAGCATCCAGATTACAATTAATTCTACCAAAAGTAATCCATCCGGACCAAGCTGGCTTCTTAAACAGACGAAACTCCTCTGCCAAAATTAGAGAGGTATTAGCCACATTGGAATATTTTGAAAAAATCCCTCTGAACGGAGGGGGGAGAGAGGAGGAACCTGGGGCGCCGGACATGGCGATTCTTTCCATTGACGCAGAAAAAGCGTTTGATTCTGTTACATTTAAACATCTTAACACATCTTTGTTGAAGTTTGGAATTAAGGGCAAATTCCCTAATTTTGTAGAGAGTCTTTATAAAAGCTCAGCCACAAGCTTGATAATCAATGGAACTGTGTCTCTACCAATAACTCTGGAAAGAGGAACACGTCAGGGTTGCCCTCTCTCCCCTCTTCTGTTTGATGTTGCTATCGAGCCTTTGGCAATTATGATAAGACAAAGCTTGGAGGGAATAAAGATCTCAAATCATGAGATGAAAATAGGTCTATATGCAGACGACGTTTTATTATATTTATCAAATACTAAAATTAATATCCCAAAACTGATACAGATAATCGATCAGTTTGGTACCTTTTCAGGTTATAAAATAAACGCAGCCAAATCAGAAATTTTCTGGATTCGTAGGAAAAGTGACTCATGTTTAGAAAATCCATTCAAAAGAGTAACAGACTCATTTAAATATCTAGGGATAATTATCCCGGCGAATTCGGACAATCTATATGAATTTAATATCCCCCCCAATAGTTAGACAATTTAAGGAAAAGCTTAAAACATGGCAAAGCTTACCTCTTTCAATTTCGGGACGAGTAGCGTTGGTTAAAATGATTCTCCTTCCGAAACTGCTATACATACTTCAGAATATTCCAGTAATTCTTTTTGAAAAAGATGTACGGATGATTAATGGTTTAATCAGACTATTTCTCTGGCAGGGGAAAAGAGCACGAATATCTTTTAATAAACTCTCCCTCCCACGAGAGCTTGGAGGCCTAGCACTCCCAGACATTAGAGCATACAACCTCAGTTTCCTGGCACGAATAGCGGCTGGTTGGATTTTGTCGAAAGATTATATCCTAAATAACCATCTTGAGACCAACATATGTAGTCCCTACCTCCCCTTAGAACTTTTACACTCCCCCCCTAAAGAATTACCTCCAGAAATTAAAAGATTAAAAGTAATTTACAATCCTATCAGGGCATGGTGGAAAATAGCAAAAATTTTTTCAATTAATTCCAAGGTTTCGCACTACCTTCCCTTGATAGGAAATCCAAAATTCCAACCTGGGTTACACTCTGAAGTTTTTAATAGATGGCATAAAAATGGGTTAAACAAATTGACACTGCTGATAGACGGTGATAGAAAAATTATTAAAACATTTGAAGCATTAAAAGGGGAATTTAGCTTACTTAATAAAGACTTCTTTGCTTACTTACAGACAAGGCATTTTTTGTCTGAATTAACTAGAGAAGAGGGCTGGGGCTGGAAACTAGGCAAACTTGAAAACTGACTCATACTTATGAAGGCCGATCGTATGTCTATTTCTGTGGGCTATCATCTATTGGGTGCTAGCAGGGGCAATTTAAATCTGACAAGAATTGCTTCAGCATGGACCTCACTTTCAGCACAGAATAGGGTTGACCCAAAAATTTTGCAATACTCTATAGCTAAAGTGGCAAGGACAACTCTCTCTGCTACATGGCGGGAAGCACATTTCAAGTTACTTCACAGAGCATACTTCACTCCGGAAAAGGGTCTTAGGGTGCATAACTCGAGCTTTAATAAATGCCCTAAATGCTCTCTCCCAGCAGCTGACATAGAACACATGTTTTGGTTCTGCCCAAAAGTGAGAAATACTTGGCGTAAATTAGAATATTGGCTGAATAGGGTACTCAAAATTCCATCTATAACCCTTACCTTATTCTAGGTCATATTATGCATTGATGACTTAAACAAGCGTCATCCTAATGACAAAATTATCTCCATTTCCATTTTAGCCACTAGATATTTGATATGCAAAAAATGGAAAATGCGTTCTGTACCAAGTGTGTCGGAAATTCAGAATTGTTAAAAAAAACAATGTTTATTAGAACAAAAGGATACAGATATTAATAACGAAGAGGACATAAAGAATTTCTTTAATAAATGGGCAGTATACATTAAGTCACTTCCTGAAAGTGAAAGAGAATATATGATCTTCCCTTTCCAAAATTCAGAACTGGTCTTGTTGGGCATATGGTAGACAGAGTGGCGGGGGAGATGGGAGAGAGGTGGTTTCTTCTATTCCCACCGATTTTTTTTTTTTTCTTCTCTTTCTTTCTTGGTTTTGTTTTATGTCCAGTTTTGCTTATCTTATTTATTTATTTATTTGTAATATTTTCTCTTTCTTTTTTGTTTTGTGTTTCTCCTTTAATCTAAAACAGAAAACCCCAACACAAGGTGACTCAAGGCAATAATGCTTCTTTTTCTTTCTTTTCTGCGGACTTAAAAGGAAAATGTTTTTTATTTTTGGGAAAACTGTCGGTTAGAGGCTATTTAATATAACCTGCTTTTTTCTTATTATTGAATTTGTTTGAACTCTCAGATGATGATAATTGCTTTCTTTTTCTTTTTTTTCCCTTAATATTGCTATGAATCAAGTCTGCATCATTGTATAAATCGCCTTTTGGTTGGATAATAAAGAACAATTTAAAAAAATAAATAAATTGCATGCTCTGTTTGAATCATGAAAGAACAAATTTGTGTTTAATATCCCTTTAAGGCTCTGGAGAATTATGGGAGTACAAATTTCGAATAATCCTATTTTAGCTGATGAGTCCATGAACAATAAAGAACAAAATCACACATTAAAAAAGCAAACATAACAAAATGGTTTGTAATAAAAGAAATATATAACTGAAAATAAACCAAATGTACAGTTTAGAATGATAAGGGATTTATAAAAACTGTTAAAGATTTTTGAGTTGGAAAACTAAATTGCCATTGTAAAAAAGAAAACATGCATTCTGAAATCCATTGAAAACACTTGAATAGCAGGCAGCAGTGCAGGAACTTAACGGGAGCAAAGAGCATGAAAGCCATACAGCTTGTAGGCTGTCACTCACTAGAAATGTACTTATCCACTGGTCTCTCTATCACTGTAGTGTCTGAGTTGCTACTGCTGCTGCAACTGCCTGGAAAAAGAGATGGCCCCAAAAAAACAACAAAGATCATCAAAATCTCAACAATGAGTCTGAAAACACTGCATTACTGGAGCTATTGTTCTGTATTAGGTGTCAAAAAGCATACAGAATGCATAATAATAAAGCCCCTTAGTGTTGTTGTTCTCCTCTTTGGTAACCAACCCTCTGTTCTGAAGCTTTTGTTTCTAACAACTTAAAGAGGGTAGCTCAACCCATCAGTAGCTCTGCACTACCTCTTACAGCCAAAATAACCACTTTATACGAAGCATGTGGCAGGCAGTGTGCTTGTAATTTAATGTTTACTTGACACACAATTTTCCATGATAAACAAGCTGCAGAGTTGCAGCAGTGCACTCCTACATAGGGGTAGATTCATCAAAACCATTCTCCTTTAATTCCGTCGAAAATAGCGCATACAAACTGATCGTCATATTCATCAAAGCACTCTGCGCCTATAATTGAGCATATCTGAAAGAAACTTCTTCGCACTCCGCTTGCATTCACCTAGGTGCACGGGAACGCTCCGGAGTGCAACAATATACATTAGTAATAGGCGCAATTTAACAGCCCGACCTACAAATATGCCCAGTTTCTTATTTATCATTGCTTTGCACCGATAGGGAACTGAAATTTCGGCTTCAATTGCATGATGTATATTTCGCCATACAGACTGAGGCGAACACCATTATAATACATGCTTTTACATCTTGTGATGCAGTACTTTCTTCTTTTAACTAATTTTTTCAAAGGCTCAGCGCCACGAAGAGACTGTTATTGCCAGAAATTTGCGCTTCAACAGGCGCATATGGGCACCAACAGTTTATATATATATATATATATATATATATGCTAAATAGTTACCTAAAAAACGCTTTTTTAATAATCAAGACATGATAGCGTAAATATTTATAGGGATGTACTGTGATAAATAGGGAGTAAATGCTTTTTTTGACAGGCAAAATTTATCATTATTACGCCCCAGCTCGTCTGCGCAAAGTTATGTCTATTTTTTTTATACATTCAGGTGCACGTGTGCGCTTCTCCGGAGGCGAGCTGGTGCGCAGTTACAGGCGAAGCACATACAGAGTTCCCCTATCCTTTGATAAATCTACCCCTAATGGAAGTATAGTACATGATTGGCTGTACTGCCCATCTGAAGCTGGAAGCAAAAACTTCAATGCAGAGGGCCACCTGCTTGGAGAAACTTAACATAGATGGACTTAGCTATACGGTATTGCATACGTTTTCAACCCCTGCTAAAGAGCAATAGCGTACAAGAATGCCATGCTTTTAATATCAAGGATACATTTTAAGTTTAAATATACCTTTAACTATACTAAAGTCAACTAAACATTTTTTTAATAAGATCAAAGTCTTTTGTAAGAAGAATAAGAGAAACACAGAAAAGGAAATTAAACAGAAGAAATATAGAAACTATGAAATTAAAGGGTAATTGTCAATCCCAAAATATTTACACGAGTGCATTTTACACATAATTTTATATCCAAACAACAGAAAGAAATATTTAATTTCAATAATAAATAAAACAAACAGCACTCAAATATGAAAAAACTAAATATATGCTCACCTTATAAATTTATTTATTTCTTGACACAGTGAGTCCACGGATCATCTCTAATTACTATTGGGAATATCACTCCTGGCCAGCAGGAAAGGGCAAAGAGCACCACAGCAAAGCTGTTAAATATTACCTCCCTTCCTTCCTTCCAACCCCAGTCATTCCACCGAAGGAAAAAGAGAGAAAGGAAGTAACACAAGGTGCAGAGGTGCCTGAGGTTTACAAAAAAAAACCTGTCTAAATAAACAGGGCGGGTCGTGGACTCACCTTGTCAAGAAAGAAAGAAATGTATCAGTTAAGCATAAATTTTGTTTTCTTTCTAATGACACGGTGAGTCCACAGATCATCTCTAATTACTATTGGGAATCAATACCCAAGCTAGACGACACAGATGATAAGGGAGGGAAAGACAGGGAACCTAAACAGAAGGCACCACTGCTTGAAGAGCCTTTCTCCCAAAAGAAGCCTTAGTCGAGGCAAAAGTATGAAATTTATAGAATTTTTAAAAAGTGTGTAGGGAGGATCAAGTTGCAGCCTTGCAAATCTGTTCCACAGAAGCTTCATTTTTGAATGTCCAGGAAGAGGAAACAGCCCACGTGGAATGAGCAGTGACCCTCTCAGGAGGCTGCTGCCCAGCAGTTTCATAGGCCAAACGAATTATACTCTTCAGCCACAAAGAAAGAGAAGTAGCAGTAGCTTTCTGACCCTTGCGTTTCCCAGAGAAAACAACAAACAAAGCAGAAGACTGACGAAAATCCTTAGTCGCCTGTAAATAGTATTTCAACGCACGCACCACATCTAGGTTGTGCAGCAGACATTCTTTATGAGAAGAAGGGTTAGGACACAAAGAAGGAACAACAATTTCTTGATTAATGTTCCTATCCGAAACCACTTTAGGGAGGAACCCTAACTTACTTAGATAACTACCTTATCTGAATGAAAAATAAGGTAAGGGGAGTCACACTGCAACGCTGAGAGCTCTGAGACTACGAGCAGAAGAAATTGCAACAAGAAACAAAACTTTCCAAGATAACATCTTAATAACGAAGAAATGCATAGGCTCAAACGGAGCCTGCTGAAGAACTTTAAGAACAAGGTTAAGACTCCAGGGAGGAGTAACAGGTTTGAACACAAGCCTGATTCTGACCAAGGCCTGACAGAAAGATTGCACGTCTGGAACATCAGCCAGACGTTTATACAACAAAATAGACAAGGCAGATATTTGACCCTCAAGGTACTTGCAGATAAACCCTTCTCCCGACCTTCTTGGAGAAAGGACAAAATGTTAGGAATCCGAACTCTACTCCAAGAGTAGCTTCTGGATTCACACCAATAACAGATATTTACGCCATATCTTATGGTAAATCTTCCTAATTACAGGCTTACGAGCCTGAATCAAAGTCTCAATAACCGACTCCAAAAAAACGTGCTTAGATAAAATTAAGTGTTCAATCTCCAAGCAGTCAGCTTGGATGAAGGAAGGGCCTCTGAAGTAGAAGGTCCATCCTCAGTGGAAGTCTCCAAGGTGGAAGAGAAGACATCTCCACTAGGTCTGCATACCAGATCCTGCGAGGCCATGCCGGGGCAGTGAGGATCACCGAACCCTTCTCCTGTTTGATTTGAGCAATAATCCATGGAAGGAGAGTGAACGGAGGAAATTCCAAGGAACCACCAGAGCATCCATCAGTACAGCCTGAGGATCGCTTGACCTCGACCCGTACCTCGGGAGCTTGGCATTCTGTTGGGATGCCATGAGATTCAGCTCCGGCAGTCCCCATTTGAGAATCAAGTTGGAAAACACCTCCGGATTAAGTTCCCACTCCCCTGGGTGAAAGGTCTGCCTGCTCAGAAAATCTGCTTCCCAATTGTCCACTCCTGGAATCTGGATCACAGATAGACAGCAGTTGTAGGTTTCCACCCACTGAATAATCTTGGTTACCTCTGACATGGCCAAGGAACTCCGAGTTCCTCCCTGATGGTTGATGTAAGCCACTGAAGTTATGTTGTCCGACTGGAACCTGATAAACCGTGCTGAAGCGGAGTCCAGGCCAGAAGAGCATTGAAGATTGCCCTCAACTCTAGAATGTTTATGAGGAGAACAGACTCCTCCCGAGTCCATGCCCCCTGGGCCTTTAGTGAGCCCCAGACTGCTCCCCATCCCAGCAGGCTGGCGTCCGTTGTCACAATCACCCAGGTAGGTCTGCAGGTTCCCTGGGAGAGATGTTCCTGAGACCAGGGTCGGGCAACCAAAAAGAGGCCCGGGCATTTTAAGGCAAAGCAGCCCACTCCTCACCCATTTTTTATTTAACCGCCCACATACACACACTTATATGCACACCACACATATAAACATGCAAATACATGCACAACACACATGCATACGCTCATAAGCACGTACATTACACATACACGCGATCATAAGCACACATAAGAGACACTCATATGCACGCACACCACACATACTCATATGCATGCACACCACACATACACCCACATACACACACTCATATGCATGCACACCACACATACACTTATATGCATGCACACCACACATACACACACACACACTCATATGCATGCACACCACACATACACACTTATATGCATGCACACCACACATACACACTTATATGCATGCACACCACACATACACAAACTCATATGCATGCACACCACACATATACCCATTTTTGGATCTCGTGGCTTCCTGCCTAGTCGCTTCTCTTCTACCATTTACCCACAGTTAGCAGGATTGGCAGCCATTAATTCAGCTCTGCACACTATGCTCCTGCAAGAAAGTTAATTGCCTCACTGCCGCACCAAAGCAGGAAAAGCGCGTGGGAGCCAGAGGGGTTGCATACCTCCCAACATTTTAAATGGTCAAAAAGGGATACTTACTCCCCCTTAACAAAGCTCCACTGCCCCCACCGGTACTATACAGCATATCCTATTAGAGGACACACACACACATATATATTTACACACGCATTTACTTACACACACACACACACAATTATTTACACACACATTTGAAAACACACATACATACAAACATATTTACATACAAGTACATACATATTTACATCAAGTGTAACACAGACCTCACCCCTCCATGATGGAGTACCCCCTGGGGTTCAGATACAGCTGACATTTGTTTATATAGGTTCTATGTAGTGCAGCAATACAGATAATACCAAAATATAGCAACAATATGACCCAAAAAAAAAATTGCCTGTGCAAAAATGTTGGGCAAACTGACCACTTCTATGCCAGAGGCAGCTACATATTGGTTCTCAATGCTTAGCAATTCTGCTTGTAATGCACCACTCTAACCCTAATTACCATAATCTACACCCTGTTCAGTTGTGCACAGTATATAATGAAGTAGAAAGCAGCAGTTCGTAGTTTACAAGTGTAGGAATCTGTACACAGCAGGTACAATTATCAGCTCATGACCTCACCCAAACAGGTCAGATTCAGAATCTCAGCACCTAGAAAACTATAAAATTTAACTTTTTAACCATTTAGCCATTAATTAGATGCAGATTTGCGCTGTGCAAAAACAAAACAACAAAAAAACTAACTATTAGACTAGTAAGGAGGGCCCATAAGCTCAAAGTACCACTCAAAAACGAACCTTCTCTCCATGACTACTGGACCGCTTCTGACTGACTTCTGGTTGATTTCCGGTTTTCTCCAATCCAGTGAGTTCCTCCTTCCCAACGATCATGATGATCACTCACTGCCATGCAGAAGCTGCTTAGCACACCATCGTATGATGTCATCAGGCAGCTGACAGCCGCTGCAGGAGCAGCAGAGGCTCAGGCTGACCACTGACTCAAAGTGACAAAAGTGAGTGAGTGCTGCTGTCATCACGCTGCAGCGGCTGCATTTTTGCATTACACAGCTGACTTTTTTTTTTAAATAAACAATTGAACGGCCTGCGGGGAAATGCGGGACAGACCCCTAAAATCATGGGGGGTATTGGGTGTTATTTCTGGAAGGGGCATGATCATAAAGAAAGCACATAGTAATTTCCTTTCACTATATTTTTGTCATAACGCAAGAGCCAAAACCCAGTCCCACATGTCAGGATTTCACATGTGTAACTTGCGGCCCAAAAGCTGCACCGGCACCAAACAACAACATGTCACAATAAAATGTTGGTTCAAGGGCCACATTTAAAGCACTCGGTATGTGGCTTGTGCGGTAATAGTGGGCGGGGCTAAGGCAACCAGTGGACCACCGGGCATTTGCCCAATATGCCCTATGGTCAGTCCGGGCCTGCCTGAGACAACCACCAAGGAAGAGAATCTATTGTCGCCTGATCAAGATGTAATCGCGGAGACAGATCCCCGTTCCATTGCCTGAGCATGCATAACTGCAGAGGTCTGCAAACGGAATGATGTCTATGGCAGCTACCATCAGACCGATCACCTCCATACATTGAGCCACTGATGGCCGAGGAGAGGACTGAAGGGCCAGACAAGAGTTGAAGATCTTTGACTTTCTTACCTCTGTCAGAAATATTTTCATTGATAGGGAACCTATAATGGTTCCCAGGAACACTATCCTTGTAGCTGGAATTAAGGAACTCTTTCCCAAATTCACCTTCCATCCGTGAGAACGTAGAAAGGATAACAACATCTCCGTGTGGGAGTTCACTTGTTGAAGGGTTGGTGCCAGAACCAGAATGTCGTCCAGATAAGGTGCCACTGCAATGCCCCGCAACCGGAGCACCGGCAACAGGGATCCCAGGACCTTTGAAAAAATTCTGGGAGCTGTGGCAAGGCCGAATGGAAAAGCCACAAACTGGAAGTGTTTGTCTAGAAATGCGAACCTCAGAAACTTGTAATGACTCCTGTGGATGGGAACATGCAGGTACGCATCCTTTAAATCTACTGTTGTCATGAATTGACCCTCTTGAACCAAGGGAAGAATGGAACAAATAGTTTCCATCTTGAAGGACGGTACTCTGAGGAACTTGTTTAGACTTTTGAGGTCTAAAATTGGTCTGAAAGTTCCCTCTTTTTTGGGAACCACAAAGAGATTGTAGTAAAATCCCAGACCCTGTTCCTGCATTGGAACAGGAACTATCACTCCCAGGTCGGAAAGGTCTCGTACACAGTGTAAGAACGCCTCTATTTTTATCTGGTCTACAGATAATCTTGAGAGCAGAAACCTGCCCCTGGGAGGAAAGGTCTTGAACTCTAGTTTGTATCCCTGGGACACGATGTCCACCGCCCAGGGATCCGGGACATCCCGAACCCAGGCCTGAGCGAAGAAGGAAAGTCTGCCCCCCACAAGATCCGGTCCCGGATCGGGGGCAGGCCCTTCATGCTGACCGAGTCATTAACGGGCTTCTTAGATTGCTTCCCCTTGTTCCAAGACTGGTTGGTCCTCCAGGAAGGATTGGACTGATCTTGCTTGGCAGAGGGAGAGGAAGGCTTACCTTTGAAGTTTTGAAAGGAATGAAAATTACTCTGACGTCCCTTCTGTTTATTCCTCTTATCCTGAGGGAGGAAATGACCCTTTCCTCCCGTAATGTCGGAAATAATTTCACCCAAGTCTGGCCCAAACAAGGTCTTACCCTTGTAGGGAATCGCCAAAAGCTTAGACTTAGACGAAACATCCGCAGACCAAGATTTCAATCATAAGGCAAATCCCGAAATCTTTGCTCCCAGCTTAATAACCTGTAGGGAAGCATCCGTAATAAAGGAATTGGCCAACTTAAGGGCCTTGATCCTATCCTGGATCTCTTCAAGGCGGAGTGTCTATCTGAATAGAATCAGAAAGCGCATCAAACAAGTATGCCGCCGCGCTGGTGACGAAAGCAATACACACCACAGGTTGCCATTGTAAACCCTGGTGTACATACATCTTTTTAAGCAACCCCTCCAACTTCTTATCCATAGGATACTTAAAGGAACAGCTGTCCTCTATGGGAATAATAGTTCTCTTAACCAAAGTGGAAATTGCCCCTTCCACCTTGGGGGTCGTCTGCCAAGACTCCTTGATAGAGTCAGCAATAGGAAACATCTTAAAAATTGGGGATGGAGAAAAATTGATACAAGGTCTCTCCCATTCTCTAGCAATAATCTCTGTAGCCCAATCTGGTACAGGGAAAACCTCCACCATGGAAGGTACATCAAAATACTTGTTTAATTTACTAGACTTCTTAGGATTGACTACGACAGTAGTGTCAGAGTCGTCCAAGGTAGCCAAAACCTCCTTGAGTAACAAACCAAGGTGTTTCAACTTAAATCTGAATGATACCACTTAAGCATCAGAAGAAGGAATTACACTGTCCGAGTCTGAGATTTCCCCCTCAGATGCCACCAAAGTATCTTCCTCCTCAGATTTCTGGGAAGGAACATTCTGAATAGCCACGACTGTCAGAAACCATACTCACTGAATCTTTAGATTTCCTCTTGCGCTTTCCATGCAGCATGGTAAAGGCAGACAGCGCATCAGTTACTGCAGAAGACATAAGGGTAGCGATGTCTTGCAACATAACTCCAACCGGGAGTTTGAGAGGAAGCGTAGGGCACTGCATGTTTATGATAAAGTTTGGGACATTTGAGGAGAAAGCTGCGGCATATCTTGAACATTTTCAGAAGACCCCTGAACAGCATCCGCCTTAGAATCTAAAAGTCTATCCCTGTAATTCAATGTTCTCTCAATACATGAGGAACAGAAAGGGATTGGTGGTTCTACATTAGCATCAAAACATAAAGAACAAGTAACATTCTGCAGGGCCTCTTGGTCCATCAGTACCCAAGAATTAAACAAATGAAAAATAAAATACTTTTATTTGTCTTTTAAAGTATGTCACAAAAAACGCTACTGTCCCTTTAAATTTTAAAACGACAATTTTTTATCTTGTAAAAATAAACGTATGTCTTAGAGCACCCCAGACAGCCTCTACACCTGAGGTGCCTACCTGTCCTGCTGACCGCTGGAGATAATATTGTTAGAGATATCCGGACACAACTCAGAGCTGCTCCACTTGATATCCAGAAACCGCTAAAACAGAAAAGTGGAAACTCAACAAGGAAGGACACATCTGACACTCCAGAAAGGAGTAAGAAGGAAAAAGCATGCACATTTTTTGCCACTTCAAAACAGCCCCGCCCATTGTGGGCATCACAACCTGAACCTCCCGGCCGGCATTAATCTTCACTCTGAAGGTAAAGCCGACAGGAGTAACACAAACATAACCACCCAGACCGGAATAATAAAAATTAACTGATTTTATAGTCCCTGCTCCTCTCGTCCCCAGTGCCTGCACAAACTGCCTCCCATTGTCCTATGACCTCACAATAGGCTAAATGAGTCTGATGTCTCAACGGAATTAATTGTTAAAGTGCTAATATTTTTCTGTATACTCCCTAGAAAAATAAAATTAGCACTTACCTCTATGTAATCTGCCTGGCAGTAGGGCAGCTCACTAGGTTTGAGAGGCATCCTCCCTCACATGGACCTGTGGAAAAAGGAAATAGTTATAGGGCAGCAATAACTATTTGGGAGGCGCAGTGAGGATTATACCCCACAAGTTCCCAATTGCTTAAAAGCCACCACTGCACTACTGAAGAGACTGACATGGGCTATAGCTAAAACCCAGGAAAAAGCAGAACAAACTTGCACTGCTGGAAAATAATAAAATCTTGATTGAAGAATCATCTTCCAGACACCTAAACTTTACCACTTCCTTGCTCTTAACGTAGGCAAAGAGAATGACTGGAGGGAAGGGAGGTGATATTTAACAGCTTTGCTGTGGTGCTCTTTGCCTCCTCCTGCTGGCCAGGAGTGATATTCCCAATAGTAATTAGAAATGATCCGTGGACTCACCGTGTCATTAGAAAGAAATGTGAATAATTAATATGGACACCAACACAATGAGAGCAAACTCAATATTATGAGAGCTAAAACTTGAAGCATATATAAAGTATTACCAGTAAACTATAGAATGTTAGCAGCAATTTTTAATACAAATGTAATTAATATTTTTTGGCCTGTATTAAATATTACCTATATTTTCACCTAATATTGTAAGTGGCCGAGGCTATACAAATGATGGGGTCTTTTAAGTCACTGCTGCTAAAAGTATATTAATGCAACCTATAATGTATATGCAGCACCTGTAGCTAAGGATAAGAGGTCATATGTTAAAATGCCAATACACTGAATAACTATTATTGACCCGATACCAAAAAGCAATATATTTACCCATTTATAATTTTAAGACTATTACAAAGCCCATGGCCAGCTGCCAGAGGTTCACATATTAACTAAGTTCTAAGAGTAAACTGAAATACAAAATAGATGATATAATGAAGTGTTAATAAAATAACTGGAACAATGTCAGGAACAGTAATAAGTACTAAAGGCAATATAGACTCATTAAGGGATCGTTCTGCAGTACTGTCAGACTTTTTTCAGCTGTCAACCTACACGGAAGGTCTGACGAACAACATAAAATGACTACTTTAATTATAAGATTATGTCCTGTTAAAAATCAAGCATAGATACAAAAAGAGGAACAATTCATTCATGCTGCAATGTTTTTATTAAAATATAGGAATTTGATTTTTACCTCGTCGCCTTTTTTTCTTTTCTCCATCCTCTCCAATTTCTCCATCTTCGTCATCTTCTTCATCTGAGCCACTATCATCAGAACCAGAAATTTCCTCCCCTATTGTAAGAACAAAGATTAAAGTTTCCAATAACTACTTCGCACTGATAGTGGATATATGGCATTTAATGTTCATAACTAATTGAATAAAAGCTTTATTAAAAAGGTTTGTAATTCATAATCACCTTCCTGAAGTTTCTTTTTAAGATCTTCAATTTCTTTCTGAAACTGCCGCAACATTGCATCTTTAGGATCTTCATTGATTCTAGCTTTATTTTTAATATTTTTAGCTCTGTTTGCATATCTTAATGTACTAATGGTTTCATCATAGTTGTAATCTGCAGGGCCAATATTTGCACACTAGAAAAATAATTAAAATCTATTCAGCCAGTAGACAAATAATAACAGAATTTATGTTTAACTGATAAATTTCTTTCTCCTACGGTGTATCCGGTCCACGGCTTCATCCTTACTTGTGGGATATTCTCAATCCCTACAGGAAGTGGGAAAGAGAGCACACAGCAGAGCTGTCCATATAGCTCCCCTCAGGCTCCGCCCCCCCCAGTCATTCGACCGACGGTTAGGAGAAAAAGGAGAACCATAGGGTGCAGTATTGACTGTAGTTTACAAAAATAAATTTAAACCTGACTAAAAAGCCAGGGTGGGCCGTGGACCGGATACACCGTAGGAGAAAGACATTTATCAGGTAAACATAAATTCTGTTTTCTCCTACATTGGTGTATCCGGTCCACGGCTTCATCCTTACTTGTGGGAACCAATACCAAAGCTTTAGGACACGGATGAAGGGAGGGAACAAGTCAGGTAACCTAAACGGAAGGCACCACTGCTTGTAAAACCTTTCTCCCAAAAATAGCCTCCGAAGAAGCAAAAGTATCGAATTTGTAAAATTTGGCAAATGTATGTAGTGAAGCTGCCTTACAGATCTGTTCAACAGAAGCTTCATTCTTGAAAGCCCATGTGGAAGCCACAGCTCTAGTAGAGTGAGCTGTAATTCGTTCAGGGGGCTGCCTTCCAGCAGTCTCATAAGCCAACCGGATGATGCTTTTCAGCCAGAAGGACAGAGAGGTCGCAGTCGCCTTTTGACCTCTCCTCTTGCCAGAATAGACGACAAACAAGGACGATGTTTGTCTGAAGTCTTTAGTTGCTTTTAGATAGAACTTTAAAGCACAAACCACATCAAGATTGTGCAACAGACGTTCCTTGTTAGAAACTGGATTAGGACACAGAGAAGGAACAACTATTTCCTGGTTAATATTCTTATTGGAAACCACTTTTGGAAGAAAACCAGGTTTGGTACGTAAAACGACCTTATCTGCATGGAACACCAGATAAGGTGAATTACACTGCAAAGCAGACAATTCAGAAACTCTTCTGGCAGAAGAAATAGCTACCAAAAACAAAACTGCCAGACGCTTGTGTAACAAAACAGACAGAGCAGATATCTGTCCTTTTAAGGAACTAGCTGACAAACCTTTCTCCAATCCTTCTTGGAGAAACGATAGAATCCTTGGAATCTTACTCCATGAGTAACCCTTGGATTCGCACCAACAAAGATATTTCCGCCATATCTTATGGTAAATTTTCCTGGTGACAGGCTTTCTAGCCTGGATCAGGGTATCTATAACTGATTCTGAAAACCCATGCTTAGCTAGAATCAAGCGTTCAATCTCCAAGCAGTCAGTTGCAGAGAAACTAGGTTTGGATGTTCGAATGGACCTTGAATTAGAAGGTCCTGCCTCAAAGGTAGCTTCCATGGTGGAACCGATGACATATTCACCAGGTCTGCATACCAAGTCCTGCGTGGCCACGCAGGAGCTATCAGAATTACCGAAGCCTTCTCCTGTTTGATCCTGGCTACTAGCCGGAGGAGAAGGGGAAACGGTGGAAAGACATAAGCTAGATTGAACAACCAAGGCGCTACTAAGGCATCTACCAATGTCGCCTTGGGATCCCTGGATCTGGATCCGTAACGTGGAACTTTGGAGTTCTGACGTGACGCCATCAGATCCAGATCTGGAATGCCCCATAGTTGAGTTAACTGGGCAAAAACCTCCGGGTGAAGTTCCCACTCCCCCGGATGGAAAGTCTGACGACTCAGATAATCCGCTTCCCAGTTGTCCACTCCTGGGATGTGAATTGCTGATAGATGGCAGGAGTGATCCTCTGCCCATTTGATGATTTTGGATACCTCCCTCATCGCCAGGGAACTCTTTGTTCCCCCCTAATGATTGATGTACGCTACAGTCGTCATGTTGTCCGACTGAAATCTGATGAATTTGGCCTCCGCTAGTTGAGGCCATGCCTGGAGCGCATTGAATATCGCTCTCAATTCCAAAATGTTTATCGGGAGAAGAGATTCTTCCCGAGACCATAGACCCTGAGCCTTCAGGGACTCCCAGATCGCGCCCCAGCCTAGGAGGCTGGCGTCGGTTGTGACAATGATCCACTCCGGTCTGCGGAAACTCATTCCCTGAGACAGGTGATCCAGAGACAACCACCAGAGGAGTGAGTCTCTGGTTTTCTGGTCCATTTGAATCTGGGGAGACAAATCTGCATAATCCCCATTCCACTGTTTGAGCATGCACAGTTGCAATGGTCTTAAATGAATTCGAGCAAATGGAACCACGTCCATTGCTGCAACCATGAGTCCTATTACCTCCATGCACTGAGCTATGGAGGGTTGAGGAATGGATTGAAGAACTCGACAAGTGTTCAGAAGTTTTAACTTCCTGACCTCTGTCAGAAAGATCTTCATTTCTACTGAGTCTATTATTGTTCCCAGGAAGGGAACCCTTGTGAACGGGGACAGAGAACTTTTTTCTGTGTTCACCTTCCACCCGTGAGACCTTAGAAAGGCTAGAACAATGTCTGTATGAGCCTTTGCTTTGTGAAAGGACGACGCTTGTATTAAAATGTCGTCTAGGTAAGGTGCTACTGCAATGCCCCTTGGCCTTAGCACCACTAGAAGGGACCCTAGCACCTTTGTGAAAATTCTGGGAGCAGTGGCCAATCCGAAGGGAAGAGCCACGAACTGGTAATGCTTGTCCAGAAAGGCGAACCTCAGGAACTGATGGTGATCTTTGTGGATAGGAATATGTAGGTACGCATCCTTTAAGTCCACGGTAGTCATATATTGACCCTCCTGGATCATTGGTAAAATTGTCCGAATGGTTTCCATTTTGAATGATGGAACTCTGAGGAATTTGTTTAGGATCTTTAAGT
The DNA here is from genome assembly GCF_027579735.1 of Bombina bombina. Classification (NCBI taxonomy): domain Eukaryota; kingdom Metazoa; phylum Chordata; class Amphibia; order Anura; family Bombinatoridae; genus Bombina; species Bombina bombina. The sequence goes on along the minus strand of NC_069504.1, from coordinate 429,953,975 downwards.
CCAGAATTGGCCTGAAAGTTCCTTCCTTTTTGGGAACTACAAACAGGTTTGAGTAAAATCCCAGTCCTTGTTCTGCTGTTGGAACTGGGTGTATCACTCCCATTTTTAAAAGGTCTTCTACGCAATGTAAGAATGCCTGTCTCTTTATCTGGTCTAAAGATAAGCGAGACATGTGGAACCTTCCCCTTGGAGGATGGTCCTTGAATTCTAGAAGATACCCCTGAGAGACAATTTCTAGTGCCCAGGGGTCCGGAACATCTCTTGCCCAGGCCTGAGCAAAGAGAGAAAGTCTGCCCCCTACTAGATCCAGTCCCAGATCGGGGGCTACCCCTTCATGCTGTCTTGGTAGCAGCAGCAGGATTTTTGGCCTGTTTACCCTTGTTCCAGCCTTGCAATGGTTTCCATGCTGGTCTGGGCTGGGGTGCGTTACCCTCTTGCCTAGTGGCTGTAGAGGTAGAAGCCGGTCCGTTCCTGAAATTGCGAAAGGAACGAAAATTAGACTTATTTTTAGCTTTGAAAGGTCTATCCTGTGGGAGGGCGTGGCCCTTTCCCCCAGTGATATCTGAAATAATTTCTTTCAACTCTGGCCCAAATAGGGTCTTACCCTTGAAAGGAATATTAAGCAATTTTGTTTTGGACGACACATCCGCCGACCACGATTTTAGCCAAAGCGCTCTACGCGCCACTATTGCGAAACCAGAATTTTTCGCCGCTAATTTAGCTAGTTGAAAAGCGGCATCTGTAATGAAAGAATTAGCCAACTTCACGGCGTGAATTCTATCCATGACTTCATCATAAGAAGTCTCCTTCTGGAGCGAGTTTTCTAATTCCTCAAACCAAAAAGCAGCTGCAGTGGTTACAGGAATAATGCAAGAAATTGGTTGAAGAAGAAAACCTTGTTGAACAAAAATTTTCTTAAGTAAACCTTCTAATTTTTTATCCATAGGATCTTTGAAAGCGCAACTGTCTTCTATTGGTATAGTCGTGAGCTTAGCTAGCGTTGAAACTGCCCCCTCTACCTTAGGGACCGTCTGCCATGCGTCCCTTCTAGGGTCAACAATTGGGAACATTTTCTTAAATATAGGAGGGGGAACAAAAGGTACACCTGGCTTCTCCCACTCCTTAGTCACGATATCCGCCACCCTCTTAGGTATCGGAAATGCATCAGTGTGTACTGGGACCTCTAAGAATTTGTCCATTTTACACAATTTTTCTGGGATCACCAAAGGATCACAATCATCAAGTGTAGCTAGGACCTCCTTAAGTAGGGCGCGGAGGTGTTCTAGCTTAAATTTAAATGCTATGGCATCAGGCTCTGCCTGCTGAGAAACTTTTCCTGTGCCAGAAATTTCTCCCTCAGACAGGCCCTCCCTCACCGCCAAGTCAGATTGATGTGAGGGCACTACAGATAAATTATCCTCTGCTTCTGCTTGCTCATTTTCTGTGTTTAAAAATGAGCAATCAGGCTTCCTAGGAAAAGCTGGCAGTTTGGATAAAAATGCTGAGAGAGAATTATTCATTACTGCCGCTAACTGTTGCATAGTAATCGAAATTGGTGCGCTAGATGTACTGGGCATCGCTTGCGCGCGCATAGCTGGTGTTGACACAGAAGGAGAGGATAGCAAGCTATCTTCACTACCTTCAGCTAAAGAATCATCTTGGGCTATATTTTTAAGTGTGATTGTATGGTCCTTAAGCTGCTTGGAAGCTATGGCACACTTCACACATAAATTTAATGGGGGAACCACCTTGGACTTTGAACATACAGAACATAGGCTATCTGAAGATTCAGACATGTTTGACAGACTTAAACAGAACTTCAATGCAATAAAAATTATTTTTGACAAAAACGTTACTGTCTCTTTAAATAATAAAAGTGCACACTTTATTACTGAAACATCAAAAAAACATCAAATAAACATTTGATTTTAATGAAAATTTCACCACAGTGTCTTAATGCTTTGAAAAGATTGCACACAAATTTCAGACCAATTAACCCCTTAATGCCCAAACCGGAGCTAATAACAGTTATTAACCGGTTAACACACTACAGTACTTTGCCACAGCTTCCACTGTGGCCTTTACCTTCCTTAGGGATTTTTTTAGTAGGAAATAAGCCTCTCTGGAGCCTTTCCTGATGCCTCTGTACTCCCCACGTGAAGCTGCATGAACTGCCTAGGCAAAACAACTGCGCAATTGAAGTGCGAAAATGAGGCCTCCTTCCTCTTCCTTCCAGAGTGGAGGGGCCTTTCTGACTAGATTAGGTGTCCAAATAAGTGCCAGGCACAAATTAAACCCCAAAAGTGTTTTAAAGTTTGAAAAAACACCTTATTTATAGCAAAAAACATGCTAAAAAGCAATCGATTAAGCCCACAATAGTGTCAACCAGCATAGAGCCCTTAAAATAAGCCATCATTTTATACAGAGTCTAAGAAAAATGGCTTACCTATCCCAGAGGGAATTTCTGACAGTCTTCTAGCATTACATGGTCTTGTTAGAAAAATGACTGATCATACCTGAAGCAGTTAAGCCTGCAAACTGTTCCCCCCAACTGATGTTCTCTGGTTTCAACAGTACTGCGTGGGAACAGCAATGGATTTTAGTTACTGGTGCTAAAATCATATTCCTCTTAGCAGAAATCTTCATCACTTTCTGCTGCAGAGTAAATAGTACAAGCCGGCACTATTTTAAAATAACAAACTCTTGATAGAAGAAATAAAAAACTACAACTAACACCACATACTCTTTACGACCCCCGTGGAGATGCTACTAGTTAGAGCGGCAAAGAGAATGACTGGGGGGGCGGAGCCTGAGGGGAGCTATATGGACAGCTCTGCTGTGTGCTCACTTTGCCACTTCCTGTAGGGATTGAGAATATCCCACAAGTAAGGATGAAGCCGTGGACCGGATACACCAATGTAGGAGAAATAAACTGTTTTACAACAATACAGTTACTTATTTCACACACACAGGGATACATATACATACATATGTACTCAATCTCTTACAATACACATAAATATAACCCTCCCTAAATGCTAGATCAGGGTTCTTCAAACTATGGTTTGTGAGCCATTACTGGGTTGAAACACAATATTTACTGGATCGCAACTTGTGTATGTGTTGTAGGAGAGTGTGTGTGGTATAACATTTTACAAAATTTTCAAGTTTGATTACAATCAGGTTTAAAGTATGCACACATTTTACTCACTTTGCCAAAAATGGCTGCTATGTTGTTGTATATTACTTCAGAAATTTTCAGACCAAGTATAAAAAAAGTTTGAAGAACTAGATGAAAACTAAATAAAGTGATATAGCTCAATTCTAAAAAAATATGTATGGGCCATAATATGCGTGTCTAAATAAAACAAACGGTTCCACATAAGACATATCCATCAAAAAAAAGATGAAAAAGCTTTAATTTAAATTAAAGATAATAACGTAAAGAACAAAAATATCTCCTTATCCAAAATCACTCTTACTACCCCCTGTGGGTGCTTTTTGGAATTGGATCCCTCAGTTGATAACAGTTGTTAAACAGAATGACTACATTCATACGATTAAATATATAACTGTGTTTAGTTTGAAAAAGACAATAAAATAAAATAATTTGGAGGGCTGAATTTTGGATCCTTAAATGATAGGTTGGACAAGGGAGACTAAATACACACAGAGAGAAGTACAGGAACGAACAAAAAGCTCAATACCATTGTTAGCCTGTTTTATGACCATTTACCACCTGGGTGCAGCTTCTTTTAGCCCAGTGATGCTTTCACAGAGTAGTATATCAGTCCGATCCCACCTATTACGGTCAGCCCAGCGCCAAAATACCAGGCAATTCCTCTCTGAACAAGAAACACAGCAACCCCTGATGATCGTTTCCGCCTTCATTGGGCCTCATCAGCGAGGTGTAGCCATATTCCTCTAAGCACACTGAGCAGGGAGTCCACGGCTGGTTGCTCCTTTTTCCCTTAGGGAGACTAAATACACACAAAGAGAAGTGCACTCACAGGAATGAACAACTAGCTCAATAACATTCGGTTAGATTACGAGTTCTGCGTTATGAGTGAAAAAGCAGCGTTATGGCCCTTTTTCACAACCGCTGGTATTGGGAGTCTTGTAGGTATAGGTGTACAGCACACCTTTATGGCCGTATCACAACTTAACTACCGCACCTTTCAAAAAGTCCTTTTTCAATGGGACTTCCATAGCGCCGGTATTAGGAGTTTTGCCTGGGAGGCAAAAAAGTGAGCGGTACAGCCTATACCGCCAAGATTCATATCGCCATCTAAAGTCAGTAGTTATGGGTTTTACGTTACAAAACTGTAGCATAAAACTCATAACTAAAGTGTTACAAAGTACACTAACACCCATAAACTACCTATTAACCCCTAAACCGAGGCCCTCCCGCATCGCAAACACTATAATAAAAATATTAACCCCCTAATCTGCCGCTCCGGACATCGCCGCCAGTATAACAAAAATATTAACCACTAAACCGCCGCACTCCATCCGCAAGTTAAATATTATTAACCCCTAATCTGCCATCCCCACGTCACCGCTGCCACTATACTAAAGTTATTAACCCCTAAACCTAACCCTAAGTCTAACCATAACACCCCTAACTAATATAATTAAAATAAATCTTAAAAAAATGTACTATCATTAACTAAATAATTCCTATTTAAAACTAAATACTTACCTATAAAATCAACCCTTAGCTTATGTTTTATTTCACAGCTAAGTTTATATTTATTTTAACTAGGTAGACTAGTTAGTATATAGTTATTAACTATTTACTAACTACCTAGTTAAAATAAATACAAATGTACCTGTAAAATAAAACCTAACCTGTCTTACACTAACACCTAACATTACACTACAATTAAATAAATTACATTAAATACAATTAACTTAACTACAAAAAAAAAACACTAAATTACACAAAAAAAATAAAATCAAAATATTTAAACTAATTACACCAAATCTAATGTTTTGTTTTTTTGTAATTAAGTTAATTGTATTTAATTAATGTAATGGTTAGGTATTAGTGTAAGACAGGTTAGGTTTTATTTTACAGGTAAATTTGAATTTATTTTAACTAGGTAGATAGTAAATAGTTAATAACTATTTAGTAACTAGTCTACCTAGTTAAAATAAATACAAACTTACCTGTGAAATAAAAATAAAACCTAAGCTAGATACAATATAACTATTAGGGTTTATTTTATAGGTAAGTATTTAGTTTTAAATAGGAATAAATTAGTTAATGATAGTAATTTTTATTTAGATTTATTTTAATTATATTAAAATTAGGGGTGTTAGGGTTAGACTTAGGGTTAGGTTTAGGGGTTAATATATTTAGTGTTAGTGATGTGGGATGCCAGAGGTTTAGGGGTAAATAACTTTAGTGTAGGGGTGGCGGCGACGTTGGGGGCGGCAGCTTAGGGGTTATTAAATTTATGTAGGTGGCGGCAACATTGGGGGCGGCAGATTAGGGGTTAATAAGTGTAGGTAGGTGGCGGCGATATCGGGGACGGCAGATTAGGGGTTAATAAGTGTAATGTCGGGGGCAAAAGAAGATTAGGGGTGTTTAGACTCTGGGTTTATGTTAGGGTGTTAGGTGTAAACATAAATTTTCTTTCCCCATAGGAATCAATGGGGCTGCGTTACGGAGCTTTACACTCCTTTATTGCAGGTGTTAGGCTTTTTTTAGCCGGCTCTCCCCATTGATATCTATGGGGAAATCGTGCACGAGCACGTAAAACCAGTTCAAAGGAGCGCTGGTATTTGAGTGCGGTATGCAGCTCAACGCTGCCATATTGCCCGCTAACGCCGGGTTTTTGCAAACCTGTAATAGCAGCGCTATTAAAGGTGAGCGGTGGAAATAACGTGCAAGTTATTCCCGAGCCGCTCATAACACAAAACTCGTAATTTGGCCGAATGTTAGCCTGTTCTATGGCGATTTACCGCATGGGTGCAGCTTCTTTTTAGGTTGGACAAGCCTGTTATACAATCTGAATTCAGAAGAAACAAATAAAAATCATTCTTCTACTGGAAAAACAAAACAATTGAAAGTGCATAAAACTGTACATTTAAAATTCAAATAAGAGACAATATGTATGTTATTCTAGAAAACATCAAAAGCTGCAGACTAGATAAGAAAGCATAAGGTTTTTTTTCTTTGCCGAAAATAGCTCAAATTTGGTAATAAGCCATAGCTGTTACCAGCTTACAGGCTCAAGCCAATGTAGATAATACCTTGTTCCAAAAAAACCACCAAGCAATCAGTGCATAGAATCTCAAAACTGAAGCAAGAATATAATGTACAACTGGGCTTGCAAAGGCTTTTAAAACAACTGAAGAAAAAAATTCTGAACCTCTAAGCAAACACCAACTTACGGTATCTGAGAATTCTGCAGATTTTTCATTGGCTGTGCATATGCACTCTCACTAACAACTAGAAGTAAAATATCAATGTGCAGGGAGTATTCAATATACCAATATGGAGACCACACTCTCTGGATTTAAAGTTAAGAAAACCTTTAATCCAAAGTGATTGTTTGGGGTCCTCACCCCTTCCTCAAGGGTATGTGTTATATTCGTAGTTTAAATAGATGCCGTATGGAACAGCTATGTATAACATCTTGGAGATTCATTAGTATTAAAAAACGTATTACAACATAAAGGCTACAAGTCCATCTCTAGAGCTTGATGTTCCTGTGAGCACTGTTGCAAATATTATAAAGAAGTTTAAGGCACATGGGACTGTAGCCAACATCCCTGGACGTGGCTGCCAGAGGAAAATTGAGCCAAGAGTGATAAGAAAGACTGTTTGAATGGTGGAGAAAGAACCAAGGACAATTTCAAAACAGATCCAAGCTGACGGTGAAGCTCAAGGTGCAACAATTTCAAGTCGCACCATCCGTCGCCGTCTGAATTAAAATGATCTTCATAGTAGAAAACCTAGTAAGACACCACTTCTAACAGAGAATCAAAAAAGCCTGGACTGGAGTTTGCCAAAATGCATGCTGACAATCCATAGTGTTTCTGTAAGAGTGTCCTTTGGACAGACGAAACAGAAGTAGAGCTTTTTGGTAAATCACAACTCATCCATGTTTACAAAAAGAAGAAGCTTTCAAAGAAAAGAACACCATCCCTATTATGAAACATGAAGGAGGCTCAATGATGATGTTGGGTTGCTTTGCTGCCTTTGGCACTGGGTGCCTAGAATCTGTGCAGGGCAAAATCAAATCAGAAGACTATCAAGGCATTCTGGAGCGAAATGCACTGCCAAGTGTCAGAAAGCCGTGTCTCAGTCGCAGGTCATGGGTTCTCCAGCAGTATAATGACCCAAAACATACCTCAAAAAGCACTCAAGATTGGATGAGAAGAATACATTGGACCATTTATTAGTAGCCTTTAAAGAGTCCAGAAATAATCCCATCAAACAACTCGCAGTTGGGAAAAGGCACCAATCAAACCTGAGATAACTGAGGCAGTTTGCTCAAGAAGAGTGGGCCACAATCCCAGTCAAAACGTGTAGAAATCTTATTCAGAGCTACATAAAGTGCCTGAAATCAGTTATCGTCTCCAGAGGCTGTGCTACAAAATATTAGGTTAAGAGTACCAATATTTTTGTAAGTGCCATTCTCATTTGTTTTACTGTTTAAAATAATATGTGAAGCCATAAATCAATAGTGAAGTTTCTGCTCTATTACTTTCAAAATAAAGAATGGTGGATACCAAATACTTTTGTCAATTTTTACTTAGTTCAGAGAAAATTGAGAATTTTTTTAAAAAGTGGAAGGTTACCAATACTTTTGACCATATCTGTAGATTCCATTAGTACATTGCTGCTCCTGAGACTACCTAGGTGTGCTTTTAAAACAAAGGGCACCAAGAGAACAAAATAAATAAACCAAATACAAATGTGGACAGGCAATAAATAAGCTGTCAAAACTGAATTTCCATAAAATGAATTAAGAAAAAAAAACGGAAAAAAAACCCACAAAAACAAGCTTAGCTAACACAGGTTTAGAAAAACATCTGCTCAGCAGGAATGGCTTAAAAGACCGGCTCTTTACCTGCTGTCCTGAGAAGACACTACAGCTGGGTCATGCAACTAGCGCTACTGATTTGGTCAGCAGCAGTTTTCACTCAGGACCAGCAGAGTTCTGAGGCTCCCGAGCAGTACTTTAACTTTGTGATTATCCACATAAAGTTGGGGAGTCACCGGTGTTAAAATGACATGCTCTAACGAATTACAGCATATATTTTTTTCTTTATTATGGCCATTTAACATGCTTTAGGACTCATTAACATGCTTGACCATAAATTTCTCAGTACATTTCACTTTCATGATTCAGAAAATGCTTAGGATTTTAAACAACTTTCCAAATTACTTTCAAATTTGCTTGATCCCTAGGTATCCTTTGTTGATGCAGCAGTAATGAACTACTGGGCAATAGCTTAACACATCGGCTGAGTCAATGACAAGAGACATATACTGTATGTTCATCCAAAAAACGTCAGCTTGCTCCCAACAGAGTATTGCTGCTCCTGAGCCTACTTAGGAATTCAAAGGATACCAAAAGAACAAGGCAAATTAAATAACAGATGTAAATTGGAAAAATGTTTAAAAATTGTAAGCTCAGACTCATGAAAGAAAAATGTTGGGTTTTCTGTCCATTTAAGCCAAATCTGCTTCTGGAAATCACTCTTAAAATACCATAAATAAAATACATTTTACAATATAAATAATAATTCAAACATTGCTCAAATAATATTTGTTCATTTATACCTTAAAATTAAAGCATTGGGACTGCATTTGGCATCTAATCATTCCTGTTTTCAATTCATTAAGTTTTTTTTAATGCAAATATAAATAAATGTTACAGCAAACTGTATCTGTTGAAGTGGACAAAATAAAAAAGGAACTTTTACCATCATAGTCTTGGAGTTGCCGCCCAATGAATCTTGCAACAGTCTAGTCAGTTTTGAATTTCTGTACGGCACATGAGTACTTTTTCCATCAACCAAAGCAGATATTACATTGCCCAGTGTAGAAAGTGAAAGATTAATTTTTGTGGCTTCTTTGAGTCTTTGACCAGTTGCGCCAGTCTTTGCCTGTCGTTCAGAACCCTGAAATACAGAATAAAGAAATACGTCTACTGTAATAAAAAGCTTTTAATATCACAAAAACAATAGAATTTGATTGCATTGCACACTCAAAAATCCTTGTGCTGTAACAGTTATATTCTAATTTGTTTTGGTCCCATAATGGTTGACAAAAAGTGAACTAATTCTGTATATTAACCACTGTGGCTTTGCACGTTACTTTCTAATGATGCAAAAACTCCTAGTATGAATTTATTCTATAAAAAAAAAGTACATTATAATTTTCAAAGCAATCATTGGGAAAATGATAAACAAAAAACATTTTTTCCAAATTATTGTTCCTATATAAGTTTGATCTACCTTTGCAATATTTTACATGCAGATGTAAGTTTAAAAAAAATTATTTAAACCTAGGTTATAAGCAGAAATAAATGTAGGTATCGAAATTTGAATATAATGGCTATAAAGACAATAGCATTTAGTAATGTCTGAGAACTGGTGATTTCTTGTATGTATTCTACAATGCATTCTCTTTATGTCCATCATTTTCAGTCTAATTTGCCTATGCTGTATTGTTTATTTATTTTTTTCATTTACCTAAATAAATTTAGAAATAAAATGCTGTAAAAAAAACATCCCTCTAAATATTGGGGTATTGTATGTAATGGAGCAAAAAAAATGTAACAGCTAAGAACAAGGACTATAGTATATAACCAACATCATTCTAAAATATACCAATCACTTTTCTTCAAAGTCAATAAAAACAAATGTATTGCTAGAAGTTCTGTTAATTTAGATAAAAAAAAAATACACCTATAGTCCAGGCCTTCTTTGCATTTACCTGAAAAGAGCCAAAATAGTGTACATGAACAATTCTATTTAAATCACTACAAAAAAAAGCTAATATTAATAATTATCCTTTAAAACTGCATACGTTTAAGTTTTAAATATCACCGACTTCTGTCTCTTCTCATAAAGTGCAAAAAAACACTTCTTCCTCATACATTTTTCATTGCCTTCCAAAAGTGGAATACAGCTTAAAGGGACACTGACATTTTTTCTTTCGTGATTCAGATAGAGCATGCAATTTTAAGCAACTTTCTAATTTACACCTATTATCAATTGTTCTTTGTTCTCTTGCTATCTTTATTTGAAAAATAAGGCATTAAGCTTTTTTATTAGTTCAGAACTCTGGACAGCACTTTTAATTGGTGGATGAATTTATCCACCAATCAGCAAGAATAACCCAGGTTGTTCACCAAAAATGGGCCGGCATCTAGACTTGAATTCTTGCATTTCAAATAAAGATACCAAGAGAATGAAGAAAATTTGATAATGGAGTAAATTAGAAAGTTGCTTAAAATTTCATGCTCTATCTGAATCATGAAAGAAAAAATTTGGGTTCAGTGTCCCTTTAAGTATCAATCTTCCTTTTATCCTCAGTGGCTTTCATATATCTAATTGCTCTAATCACACCAGCTCTCAAAATAAGAGCATCCCAATCATTCTGGTAATTAATAAATATAGGGGAAACAATACAGTTATTAACATTTCAAAAACTGACCACCAATAAAAGAAGTGTCCTAATGTATTATCTTAATGAAAAACGAGATAGAAAGAGGAAAGTGTATCATATAAGTAAACACATTTAAAGAACACAAGGTTTATAAAGAGCGTGCAAACAACAAAAGAACACAATGCATATCCAAAGGAGGAACAAGATTCATGGAAACATGATGAATCCGTCCAAAAATTAAACAATCATTTTAAAAGATAATTGAAAATTGCAGAGACCTGAATTGTTAAGAAACTGATGAAAAAAAACTTAACATCATCTTGTAAAACAAATATATGCAGAACTGATATGGAATTAAGTAACAAAGCTATCAGAGCTAGTGCTCTCCAGCCTTGGTGAAGACAAGGACATCATGAGAAAAAAAGTAAAAAGTAACCAGTAATTCTGAAAAGCTACACTGACCATGTCCAAAAATAGACTTCGCCAGGGTCTCTATAATGCCAAAATTATTATATTCTGCTTCAGTCATTTGAACTGAATAACACAAAGATCAAAGCAATTCTAGGTGAGACAAAAACCAGATTAAATTGCCAATAAAATAATGCTGCGTTTAGAGAAGCACAAAGATCAAAGTTTCTGCCACAATAGAGAACTTTTAGATCCCAGGGTAAAAGGTTACTCTACCTGGCTCCTAAAAAAAAGGATTGGCTGACATCCTTGGGCATCGCCAACTGAAACTTCTTGGGAGATACACACTTCAAAGTAAGTTTCCAGCCTTTGCTTGGTTAAATAAAAAAGGAAGAATACTTCATCTGAGTATTTACATAAATATGCTTTTCTTTATAAGGGCCGATGATCAAAAACCCTCTGGCATGAAAAGAAATCACACAAAAATTGTTTTTTAGCGTTATATTAGAAAATAGGTTACTTTTCTTCAAATCCAGAACCCTGCATGGTGCGATTCTCAAGCTAAAAATGTGCCTTTCAAAAATTCTTTCAGGGACCTTGTTCTACTGACAAGACTTCTTTGACAATTTTTGCCAGACCAGAGAGTTTTAGAGATTCCGGGCCCTAAGGAAGAGAAGCACTTTCTCACAGTAATATTCTTAATGATGGATTCTAGTTTACAAACATATTAATATATTAAATCATTTGTACTAGAACAAAGCTTGAACATTTTTGCAGCTGACCAGATGAAGAATAAGCACATCACAAAAAGACAAGCTACGGACAACATTGCCAGAGCTAATTCTGCCAAAAATGTAATCTTACTGGATGACTGAATAAATAAAATTTTGCAGGATCCAGCCACATAATGCCTATTAAAGCATCACTAGCAATGGCCAGTCTATAGATGAAGCAAATATTAAAGCTTTATCCATGGCTGAATCAAAGAAGTGTTTTGTCAGCAACAATAATGCAATGGGATAGTCTGGAAATGGATGCATTAACCTGCTCCCTATTTTGCAAAACAGAAAGGGGAAAAAGTGTTGAGACCGCCTAAACAAAGAGGATGGAAAAACTAATCTGGGCTAGGAGGGAGGGCTGCATAATTAAACCCTTGGCCTGATCAGAGAAACAAAATGAAGCACAACTCACAGTCTTTATCAAACAGAAACGTGAAGAGGTACATTCACAAGAGGATGCAATACTTCAGTAGAACAACAAGAGGGGGGATATCAGTCTACGCTACTAAGCAACAAATGCATGACAAATTTAGATGCGTTTGCACATTTCTGGGGATAGCTAACAAAGCAAATTGCAAACACCTAGAAATAATATTATTTAAATGGACAGTCTACTCCAAAATGTTTATTGTTTAAAAAGATAGATTATCCTTTTATTACCCATTCCTCAGTTTTGCACAACCAACACAGTTATATAAATACACTTTTTACCTTTGTGATTACCTTGTACCTAAGCATCTGGAAACAGCCCCCTTATCTCAGGGCTATTTATTTATTTATTATCTATTGACTTGCATTTTAGCCAGTTAGTGCTGGTTCCTGCACAAATCCACTAGAGTGAGCACAATATTATCTATATGGCACACATGAACTAGCAGTCTCCTGTTGTGAAAAACTAATAAAAAAACATGTGATAAGAGACTGTGTAGCGGCTTAGAAACTGAGTTTTAAATGTCATAAAGTGTATTAATAAAACAATGTTGGTTGTGCAAAGCTGAGGAATGGGAAGTAAAGGCGCTATCTATCCTTTTAAACAATAACAATTTTGGTGTAGACTGTCCCTTAAAGCAAACATTTGAAAGGAAATGAAAACAGAATAATTGATCATAAACCTGTCCCTTTGGGTGTTCTCATGGGTGCACCAGTCTACAGACATCATCAATCTCTAAACCACAAGATGAACATTCAAATGTACTGGTTTCTCTGAGAAAATAACAGCAATACAATAATCGCAAAATTATTTATGATTCCGGCAAAATATGTATTACTACAGAAAGCATAAACTTTACTTGCACATGAATAGCTTCTTAAAGGGACAGGAGACATTTATTTCATGATTCAGCATAAAATGTAATAACACTTTCGATTTTGCTTCTTTCTCTTGGCATCCTTTGTTGAAGGAGCCTAGGTAGGATAAGGAGCAGCAACGCACTACTGAAAGTATGCATCAAGTGAGCCAATGACAAGAAACATATATGCAGCCACCAATAAACAGCTAGCTCACAGTAGTGCATTGCTGCTCATGATCCTACATATAGGTATGCCTTTTGTCAAAGGATACCAATATTATGAAACAAATTAGATAATTAAATTAATTGGAAAGTAGTTTCGATTTTGCTGTCCCTTTAGAAACCTATATGCTGCTTAAAACTAGCCAAACAGTAAAAAACCTCTGACTGACCTCAAAATACCGTCACACAATCCTAGCAACACATGAAAAGTACTTAAAGGGATAGTATAGTCAAAATTAAACTTTCATGATTCAGATCAAGCATGCTATGTTAAGCAACTTTCTAATTTACTTCTATTATTTTTCATTGTTCTCTTGGTATCTTTATTTGAAAAAGCAAAAATGTAAGCCTAGGAGCCGGTCCATTTTTGGTTCAGAACCTGGGTAGCACAAATTCTGATTGGTGTCTAAATGTAGCCACCAATCAGCAAGCTCTACCCATCTTCTGAACCAAAAATGTGCCGGCTCCTAAGCTTACAGTCAAATAAAGATACCAAGAGAACAAAGAAAAATAGTTAATAAGAGTATATTAGAAAGTTGCTTAAAATTGCATGCTCTATCCGAATCATGAAATTTAATTTTGACTAGACTGTCCCTTTAACTATGCTGCAGAGGCATTGAGAGACAATGTAGCAGGAGAAGAGAACACCTGGAAACGTAACCCAACATGCCACTCTGCTTGCTGCTCCAAAATCATACTGAAACAGAATGCTCCAAATGGTAAGGACCCGCTGAAAGCACTTTCCTATTCCATATATCCCTGGGGAACACCCTTCCATTGCGGCAGACATGCATGAGGAGACAAAAAGCATGAGACAGAAAGCCTAAAGGGAAAAGTTAACCCTTCACTATACCTTCAGCTGCATCCTGCACAACCATATTCCGAGAGGCAAAAAGAAAACTCAAGATGCAGATAAAAAAAGGAGGCTATGTACAGAACATAGTTGCATCCTGAAGTATTCTGGCAAGCTTTCCATTGGCAGCACATGTTTTTCTTTGGAAAATGGTGAGTATACATTAACAGGTTTGTTTGTCCAGGCACTTGTGGTCATCATGTGAGCAACAACATGAGACTTTCATTTTTTTTACATTGTGCAGTTTTTTTGTGAACTGTAATTTCCCTTTAGGAGTGCGTACATTAAATACATTTTGTAGTACTTTTTAATTTTCAGTTGCAAACACAAATGATGAAGATGCTTGTAGAAGTCTAAAAAAGATCAAACATTTGGGCCGATTTAACATGCCCCGAATGGTGCCTAATGCAGCTGTTTAATAGTCTTAAGACTGCTGCTCCTTAAAGTGAAGGTCCATTTTGATTTATTTTTTTCTCAAATATTTTTATTGTCAATAGGCAAACAAAAATAATCACCAACATACAGGATCACGACAGTCCACTTACGTGGTCGTGCAGTTAAGAATTAAAAAAGGAAAACACTAATCATAGTCAATAGTTGGTTAAACGTCCAGAAGATTCTACCCCTCACTCGGGGTAGACAGTTACATTGCCTATTGAACAGTTTTGTAAAATTTTTCAATTTTCATAACAAAAAATATTTTTTTTATTAAACAGTTGAAAATTAAAGCACCCTATGGCTGCTCATGGGCCCTAGGGTGGGGCTTTATAAATAAAAGAAGAATCAAAAGTCTTAAACAAATCTTGCCATATACTGCAGTAATTTACATTTCTAGCTATAAGGATACTTAGTGAATTAGATAAAAGACATCATTAAACTTATGATAGTTGAATCACATATTTCCCGTTCCCCCTTCACGTTCCAAAACATCCGACCAGATATTCCAGTCCCCCCGTAGATTCGCTTCCAACATATAAATGGTATTTTTAAAAGCGTAAAGTATCTGCCTTTGGGTTGGGAGATCTAAATATTTACAAAAAAAGTCTCCATTTCACAATAAAACGAGTTATTCGTACATTAAAGGGACAGTGAACCCAAATTTTTTCTTTCGTGATTCAGATAGAGCATGACATTTTAAGAATCTTTCTATTTTACTACTATTATCAAATTTTCTTCGTTCTCATGCTAGCTTTATTTGAAAAAGAAGGCATCTAAGCATTTTTTGGTTCAGCACTCTGGACAGCACTTTTTTATTGGTGGATGAATTTATCCACCAATCAGCAAGGACAACCCAGGTTGTTCACCAAAAATGGGCCGGCATCTAAACTTACATTCTTGCATTTCAAATAAAGATACCAAGAGAAAGAAGAAAATTTGATAATAGGAGTAAATTAGAAAGTTGCTTAAAATTTTATGCTCTATCTGAATCACGAAAGAAAAATTTTGGGTTCAGTGTCCCTTTAACATCAAATGGAGTATCACATTGTTCCCGCAACAAAGATTTCAACATCATTTGCTTCAAAAGCATAATGGAGGGTGCCTCTCTATGAAGCCACTTGTGAAAAATACATTTCCTCGCTAAGAGTATAACATTAATGAGAAGCTTCCAATCTTGTCTTGGAATTGGTAACTGATCTAGGAATAACACCTGTATGGGCGTAAGTGTGATGGAGGTGGTTGTGATTTTAGAGAGCCAGAAAAAGACCTGGTTCCAGTATCTACGAATCTTGGGGCACTACCAGATGTAGTGCAAAAAGTCAGGGAGCATTTACCACATACATTTGAAAAATCTTTTCTCCACTTACTCAGTCTACTGGGGGTAAAATAATCCTGGTAAATAACCCGTGTCTGCGATTCTCTAAGGTCAGCTGCTAGAGTCGCGGACCAGGTGAGGGTAAGGCTATCCAGTATAATTTTCCCAGAGGATATGGTGGACAGTCTCTTATTCCAGATGTTAAAGAGGTGCGATAGCATGGTAAGGGCTTTGACTTGCATCAGCTCGCTATAGATTGAAGATATGGCAAAATTATGTGTTTGAAACTGTGCAATAGTGCGAGCCAAAGGCAAGGTAACCCAGAACGTCCCACAATTCTGTAGAATGTGATTTATATAGTGTCGGATTTGGAAATAAGCAAATCTATTCGTGTATGGGGTCAGAAATTTCCTACACACACAGGGCCGGCATTTAGTAATAGGCAGCTTAGGCAGCTGCCTTAGGGCGCAACAGCAGTAGGGCGCTGAGAGCAGTGCCGACAGTCTGCAGCCTATGATGATAAAAAAAAAAAAGCATTTTTATTTTTTTTAAATTCCTGAGCTGAGATGGGAGACCTGAGTGAGTGATGACCTGCTGAGCTGTGTGCCGCACTGCCGCCCCCCCTGACTGTCCCTCCCGGCTCCCACCACAGTGGCCCGGCATATTGCTATTTGCTAATAATGGATCATTTATGGGGGAGGTCCGACTGCGCGTGCATGTTGTGACCAGTCCGTGTATCTATCACGTCAGATGACTCTCAGTCAGAGCTCAGTGAAGGATTGGTGACGAGGCGCGCGGAGGTGGAGCTCACTTCACTTGCCTCACATCACTCTGAGAGGGAAAGAGCAGCGGGTCCAACTCCGGATTCATACAGCCACGGCCGCCTTACGTCTCCACCGCGTGACAGGCTCATGACTCACACACTGTCTGTCCAGGTCCAGTGTCGACCATCACCGAGGAGTGATAACTAGCACAGGTAGGAAAATTAAATCTTGAATGGCTCAGGCTGGAGGGGCACTGTCACTGTCTGTCCACAGATTGATTGATAGTAGGTGGTTGGCCGTGGGGTGGGGGTCTCGAGAAGGGAGGGTCCGGCACCGATAGACTTATTTATTACTGATTTTATAATAAACCCCAACCAGACCCAAAATAAGCATTAAGCAGGCAGGTGCCAGGCCAGCCTCTAAAGCTATGGCATAATTGATTGTATGTTAACGTCCCTCAGGGTCCCTGCCTGGCCTACTGGCCTGGCTGGCCAGTGGCCAGGCCTGTGTCTACAGTCCATCCACTTGAGTTCAATAGCTTATGGCTCAAAAAACAACAATAGTCCAATTAACAACTGAGATCCTGGGAAGGTTAATTTCAGGGATAGCCTAGTGTTGTTCAGGCGAATAGCCAGTGTGAGGCTAGAAAAAGTTGATTCATGCCTAACTGAAGTGATACTGCAGGGCAAGTTGCAATTCCAGAAAGTAGTGTAGATCTGGGATATGTTCACTGTTGTTCAAGCCATAAATATTGCAACAAACTGTTTAGGGGTATCTCCCTGTGTATGTGATAGAGCTTTGCAATACATTAATACATCTTTTTATAATATGATCTGTGTGTACTGAGCAGTGTATAGTCTCTCAAAGTTTTATACATAATGCCCCTTCCTCTGTCTCCCTCCCTCTCTTCCTCTGTCTCCCTCCCTCCCTCTCTTCCTCTGTCTCCCTCCCTCCCTTCGTCTCTCTCCCTCCCTCCCTTCGTCTCCCTCCCTCCCATCGTCTCTCTCCCTCCCTCCATTCGTCTCTCTCCCTCCCTTCCTCCCTCCCACTGTCTCTCTCCCTCCCTCCCTTCCTCTGTCTCTCTCCCTCCCTCCCTTCCTCTGTCTCTCTCCCTCCCTCCCTTCCTCTGTCTCTCTCCCTCCCTTCCTCTCTCTCTCTCCCTCCCTCTGTCTCTCTCCCTCCCTTCCTCTGTCTCTCTCCCTCCCTTCCTCTGTCTCTCTCCCTCCCTTCCTCTGTCTCTCTCCCTCCCTCTGTTTCTCCCCTCCCTCTGTCTCTCCCCTCCCTCTGTCTCTCTCCCTTCCTCTGTCTCTTTCCCTCCCTCCCTTCCTCTGTCTCTCTCCCCATGCCTCCCTTCCTCTGTCTCTCTCCCCATGCCTCCCTTCCTCTGTCTCTCCCCATGCCTCCCTTCCTCTGTCTCTCCCCATGCCTCCCTTCCTCTGTCTCTCCCCATGCCTCCCTTCCTCTGTCTCTCCCCATGCCTCCCTTCCTCTGTCTCTCCCCATGCCTCCCTTCCTCTGTCTCTCCCCATGCCTCCCCCTCCCTTCCTCTGTCTCTCTCTCTCCCTCCCTTCCTCTGTCTCTCTCTCTCCCTCCCTTCCTCTGTCTCTCTCTCTCCCTCCCTCTCTTTGTGTCTCCCTCCCTCTCTTTGTGTCTCCCTCCCTCTCTTTGTGTTTCTCTCCCTCTCTTTGTGTTTCTCTCCCTTCCTCTGTCTCTCTCCCTCCCTTCCTTTGTCCCTAATTTTAATTAATTAATATATATATATATATAAATATATATATATATATATATATATATATAATTTGTTTTGCAGTACTACCACAATTTAATTAATGTGGCATAACCATTGTTTGATTTGCTATGCGGTGCTATCAATGTTTGATTTGTTATGTGGCGTTACTATTGTTTGATTTGCATTTAGCCACCAATTAGCAAGAGCTACTCAGGTACTGAACAAAAAATGGGCCGGCTCCTAAGCTTACATTCCTTTTTTTCAAATACAGATAGCAAGAGTAGGGAACAAAATTGATAATAGGAGTAAATTAGAAATTTGCTTAAAATTGCATGTTCTATCTGAATCATGAAAAAAAAAATTGTGTTTCATATCCCTTTAACCCCTTAACGACCAACGACGTATGGGGTACGTCCTGCAAAAAAATGCAGTTAATGACCAAGGACGTACCCCGTACGTCGTTGGTCTTTGAAAGCCCTGGAAGCGATCCTGATCGCTTCCAGCCGCTTTCATGTTATTGCAGTGATGCCTCGATATTGAGGCATCCTGCAATAACAGTTTTGAGCAGTCCGATGCAGAGAGAGCCACTCTGTGGCCCTCTCTGCATCGGCCATTGATCGCAGTATTCGTTGGTGGGTGGGAGCTTACCAAGGGAGGCGGGTGGGCGGCGATCAATGGAGGAGGGGGGCAGGATCGCGTGTGGGGTGCGTGCCAGAATGCGCGCTCGTGCACGGGAGCGCGCGCGCGTGCACGAGGGTGGGTGCGCGCGTGCACGAGGGTGGGAACCCTACACTATGGAACATGGAGGAGATATAAGTGGGAGAGACTCAGTGGGATATATAAATAAAATTAGTAATCTGGGAGAGGGTTGGGGGTTGTGGGGGGGCAGCTACACTACAGAAAATAGGTTTTTTTTTTTTAAATAAAAATTAACCAAAACGTTTTTAATTTGAAACTGGGTACTGGCAGACAGCTGCCAGTACCCAATATGGCGCTCAATAAGGCAGGGGGGGGTTAGAGAGCTGTTTGGGGGGGGATCAGGGAGGTTGGGGGCTAAGGGGGGATCCTACATAGCAGCATATGTAAATATGCTCAAAAAAAAATAAAAAATAAGATAGCTTTGATTTTAGTACTGGCAGACTTTCTGCCAGTACTTAAGATGGCGGGGACAATTGTGGGTTTGGGGATGGAAGAGAGCTGTTTGGGAGGGATCAGGGGGTGTGATGTGTCAGGTGGGAGGCTGATCTCTACACTAAAGCTAAAATTAACCCTGCAAACTCCCTACAAGCTACCTAATTAACCCCTTCACTGCTAGCCATAATACTCGTGTGATGCGCAGCGGCATTTAGCGGCCTTCTAATTACCAAAAAGCAACGCCAAAGCCATATATGTCTGCTATTTCTGAACAAAGGGGATCCCAGAGAAGAATTTACAACCATTTGTGCCATAATTGCAGAAGCTGTTTGTAAATAATTTCAGTGAGAAACCAAAAGTTTGTGAAAAAATTAGTAAAAAAGTTAACAATTTTTTGTATTTAATCGCATTTGGCAGTGAAATGGTGGCATGAAATATACCAAAATGGGCCTAGATGAATACTTTGGGATGTCTACTAAAAAAAAATATATACATGTCAATGGATATTCAGAGATTCCTGAAAGATATTAGTGTTCTAATGTAACTAGCGCTAATTTTGAAAAATAATGGTTTGGAAATAGCAAAGTGCTACTTGTACTTATTGCCCTATAACTTACAAAAAAAGCAAAGAACATGTAAACATTGGGTATTTCTAAACTCAGGACAAAATGTAGAAACTATTTAGCACGGGTGTTTTTTGGTGGTTGTAGATGTGTAACAGATTTTGGGGGTCAAAGTTAGAAAAAGTGTGTTTTTTTCATTTTTTTCCTCATATTTTATATTTTTTTTTATAGTAAATTATAAGATATGATGAAAATAATGGTATCTTTAGAAAGTCCATTTAATGGCGAGAAAAACGGTATATAATATGTGTGGGTACAGTAAATGAGTAAGAGGAAAATTACAGCTAAACACAAACACCGCAGAAATGTAAAAATAGCCTTGGTCCCAAACGGACAGAAAATGGAAAAGTGCTGTGGTCATTAAGGGGTTAACTAGCAATGGGGATGGTATGTAATCATGGGGGGGGGGGGCGGCAAAATGTATCCTCGCCTGTGTGACCAAAAATCCTAGCACCGGCCCTGTACACACAGCATTAAAAGGTAGGACGGATTTGGAAGCATAATCTAATAGTTTGTCTAAATTGTCTATGCCCAGAGTTCTCCATGTTTGAAAAACAGGGTACATCACACCAGGTTGGAATCTAGCGTTCCCTGTGATGGGCAGATACTTCGTATGACTAGGGTCCAACGCTAGAAGCTCTGGTCGTGGCTTTCCAGTCCAGAAGTACATCCCGAAACATAGGGTGGTATTGTACAGTTGTTGGCAGTTCAGATAAAGCGGCATGTGGCAGGAAAGCGGGAGACACCTGAGGTAATGAGGCTTCCTCCAAGTGAGCACTGGAGAAGTGTTGTGTATTTAGTTTCCAATCTAATGCAAGCTTTGCTAGAGAGGCCCAGTAATAATATAGTAGGTTTGGTAAGCCTAATCCCCCCTTCGAATACGGGAGATATAGCTTATGTGCGCCTATGCAAGGTTTGCCGCCCTTCCAAAGGAAGGTTCGGATTATGGCATTTAAAAAGGCTATATCTTTCCATCGGAGCAAGAGGGGGAGCATTTGTAAAGGGTATAAGAGTTTGGGCAGAATCATCATTTTGATGATGTGAACTCTACCCATTAGAGAAAGCGGCAAGTTTTGCCAAGTATTCAGGTCTGCTTTGATTTGCTGAATCAGGGGAGATAAGTTCTGGGAATACCAGTGCTGTGGGTTAGCTGAGATATGAATGCCTAGGTAAGTTAAATAAGAGTTTACTGGGTGAAAAGGGTATAGCTCTTCAGCCAAAGGATTTCCGATTTTGAGATATTGATTTTGTAACCCGAGAATTGTCCAAACAATCTAATTGTATCTAAAATAGTTGGGACATGTATTTGAGGGTCTGATATAAAGAGCAGCATATCGTCCGCATAAAGGGCTATATGGAGTTTGTGGGAATTGAGCTGAATGCCAGGGAAAATGCTTCTTAGGTGGGTCGCTAGTGGTTCCAGTGCCAAATTGAAGAGGAGAGGGGAGATGGGGCAGCCCTGGCGTGTTCCTCCGTGGAGGGGGACCGGAGGGGAGTAGAGGTTATTAATCAGTAGGTAAGCCACAGGGTTAGAGTAGACATTCTTAATATATACCGAAATTTTCCATGGAGTGGAAAAGATGGGTCCACTCCCCTCTATCGAAGGCCTTCTCTGCATCCAAGGATAGCAGGAAGGCCTCCGGGAGAGCCTAAAGCGTTCCGTCCTGTCTAGCCAGCAAGTGGTGTGATGCCGCATGGAGAACTTTCCGGATGTTTGTTACCGGAGATCGGTTAGCAGTGAAGCCTGTCTGATCTGGGTGCAAGATATGTGGGAGTAAGAGTTTTAGTCGGTTAGCCAGCAGTTTGGTCAGTAACTTATAGTCAATGTTTAGAAGGGATATAGGTCTATACGATTCTGGGAGAGTGGGGTCTTTACCTACTTTGTGTATAACCGTAATATTTGCCGTGGAGAAATTGGTGGAGGGGGTACTTTGATCGGTGAAGTAGTGATCAAATAGAGTAGTCAGTACGGGGGAAATTTGATCTGACAAAAGCCTATAGAATTCAGTTGGGAGCCCATCAGGGCTCGGTGTTTTCCAGAGAGCAAGGGACTTAATTGTTTGGGCAACTTCTTCCTGGGATAGCGGGGCATTTAGACTGTCAATTTGGTCAGCTGTTAGTTTAGGGAGGGTAAGTTTATCCCAAAACTTCTTTTGTGCATTTTCATGGGGTGGCTGTGATTGATATAATTTGGTATAGTAATCTGCAAATTCTGACACAATAACAGACTTATCATTTGTTAGGTGACCTTGGCTCATAATGACCGGGACCCCTCTATTTGCCTGTTTAATCTTGACCAGTGAGGCCAAGTATTTTCCAGATCTATTACCATGTCTCAGGAAATATCCCCGATTCCTATTGTCTCTACGAATTGTGTTTTGCAGTAAAAAGGTGTCTCTCTCTTTCCTTGCCGCAAAGTAGGAAGCCCTGTTATGTGAGGTAGGATATTGACAATAATGAGCATAAGTATTAGTCAGCTGTGTATTATAGTGTTCCTTACCATTGTGGAGACGTTTTGGTTTGGTCAGATATGCAATTATATCGCCTCTAAGAACTGCCTAGGCCACCTCCCAGAAAACAGGTTGGGGTGGATAAATGTGATCTATTATTGACTACAAAGTCACCCCATTGTCTCGTTAAATACATTGTAAAGTCGGGGGATTTTATAAGGTGATTTGGGAATTGAAACACTCTTTTGTTGGTGGGCTGGGGGGATTGTGAAAGGGTCAAAGAAATAGGGGCATGGTCCAAAATGGTGATGTTAGCAATCTTAGGCCTAGATTTGGAGTTCGGCGGTAAAAGGGCTGTTAACGCTCCGTGGGCTTTTTTCTGGCCGCACCATAAAATTAACTCTGGTATCGAGAGTTTAATCAAATGCTGCGTTAGGCTCCAAAAAAGGAGCGTAGAGCATTTTTACCGCAAAAGCAACTCTCGATACCAGAGTTGCTTACGGACGCGGCCGGCCTCAAAAACGTGCTCGTGCACGATTCCCCCATAGGAAACAATGGGGCTGTTTGAGCTGAAAAAAAACCTAACACCTGCAAAAAAGCAGCGTTCAGCTCCTAACGCAGCCCCATTGTTTGCTATGGGGAAACACTTCCTACGTCTGCACCTAACACTCTAACATGTACCCCGAGTCTAAACACCCCTAGCCTTACACTTATTAACCCCTAATCTGCCGCCCCCGCTATCGCTGACCCCTGCATATTTTTTTAAACCCCTAATCTGCCGCTCCGTAAACCGCCGCCACCTACGTTATCCCTATGTACCCCTAATCTGCTGCCCCTAACACCGCCGACCCCTATATTATATTTATTAACCCCTAACCTGCCCCCCACAACGTCGCCGACACCTGCCTACACTTATTAACCCCTAATCTGCCGAGCGGACCTGAGCGCTACTATAATAAAGTTATTAACCCCTAATCCGCCTCACTAACCCTATCATAAATAGTATTAACCCCTAATCTGCCCTCCCTAACATCGCCGACACCTAACTTCAATTATTAACCCCTAATCTTCCGATCGGAGCTCACCGCTATTCTAATAAATGGATTAACCCCTAAAGCTAAGTCTAACCCTAACACTAACACCCCCCTAAGTTAAATATAATATTTATCTAACGTAATAAATTAACTCTTATTAAATAACTTATTCCTATTTAAAGCTAAATACTTACCTGTAAAATAAATCCTAATATAGCTACAATATAAATTATAATTATATTATAGCTATTTTAGGATTAATATTTATTTTACAGGCAACTTTGTAATTATTTTAACCAGGTACAATAGCTATTAAATAGTTAAGAACTATTTAATAGTTACCTAGTTAAAATAATAACAAATTTACCTGTAAAATAAATCCTAACCTAAGATATAATTAAACCTAACACTACCCTATCAATAAATTAATTAAATAAACTACCTACAATTACCTACAATTAACCTAACACTACACTATCAATAAATTAAACACAATTCCTACAAATAAATACAATTAAATAAACTAGCTAAAGTACAAAAAATAAAAAAGAACTAAGTTACAGAAAATAAAAAAATATTTACAAACATAAGAAAAATATTACAACAATTTTAAACTAATTACACCTACTCTAAGCCCCCTAATAAAATAATAAAGACCCCCAAAATAAAAAAATGCCCTACCCTATTCTAAATTAATAGAGTTAAAAGCTTTTTTACCTTACCAGCCCTGAACAGGGCCCTTTGCGGGGCATGCCCCAAGAATTTCAGCTCTTTTGCCTGTAAAAAAAAACATACAATACCCCCCCCCCAACATTACAACCCACCACCCACATACCCCTAATCTAACCCAAACCCCCCTTAAATAAACCTAACACTAAGCCCCTGAAGATCTTCCTACCTTGTCTTCACCATCCAGGTATCACCGATCCGTCCTGGCTCCAAGATCTTCATCCAACCCAAGCGGGGGTTGGCGATCCATAATCCGGTCCAGAAGAGGCTCCAAAGTCTTCCTCCTATCCGGCAAGAAGAGGACATCCGGACCGGCAAACATCTTCTCCAAGCGGCATCTTCGATCTTCTTCCATCCGGAGCGAAGCGGCAGGATCCTGAAGACCTCCAGCGCGGAACATCCATCCGGACCGACGACTGAACAACGAATGACTGTTCCTTTAAGGGACGTCATCCAAGATGGCGGCCCTCGAATTCCGATTGGCTGATAGGATTCTATCAGCCAATCGGAATTAAGGTAGGAATTTTCTGATTGGCTGATGGAATCAGCCAATCAGAATCTAGTTCAATCCGATTGGCCGATCCAATCAGCCAATCAGATTGAGCTCGCATTCTATTGGCTGTTCCGATCAGCCAATAGAATGCGAGCTCAATCTGATTGGCTGATTGGATCGGCCAATCGGATTGAACTAGATTCTGATTGGCTGATTCCATCAGCCAATCAGAAAATTCCTACCTTAATTCCGATTGGCTGATAGAATCCTATCAGCCAATCGGAATTCGAGGGACGCCATCTTGGATGACGTCCCTTAAAGGAACAGTCATTCGTCGTTCAGTCGTCGGTCCGGATGGATGTTCCGCGCTGGAGGTCTTCAGGATCCTGCCGCTTCGCTCCGGATGGAAGAAGATCGAAGATGCCGCTTGGAGAAGATGTTTGCCGGTCCGGATGTCCTCTTCTTGCCGGATAGGAGGAAGACTTTGGAGCCTCTTCTGGACCGGATTATGGATCGCCAACCCCCGCTTGGGTTGGATGAAGATCTTGGAGCCAGGACGGATCGGTGATACCTGGATGGTGAAGACAAGGTAGGAAGATCTTCAGGGGCTTAGTGTTAGGTTTATTTAAGAGGGGTTTGGGTTAGATTAGGGGTATGTGGGTGGTGGGTTGTAATGTTGGGGGGGGGGGGGTATTGTATGTTTTTTTTTTACAGGCAAAAGAGCTGAAATTCTTGGGGCATGCCCCGCAAAGGGCCCTGTTCAGGGCTGGTAAGGTAAAAGAGCTTGTAACTTTTTTAATTTAGAATAGGGTAGGGAATTTTTTATTTTGGGGGGCTTTGTTATTTTATTAGGGGGCTTAGAGTAGGTGTAATTAGTTTAAAATTGTTGTAATATTTTTCTTATGTTTGTAAATATTTTTTTATTTTCTGTAACTTAGTTCTTTTTTATTTTTTGTACTTTAGCTAGTTTATTTAATTGTATTTATTTGTAGGAATTGTGTTTAATTAATTTATTGATAGTGTAGTGTTAGGTTAATTGTAGGTAATTGTAGGTAGTTTATTTAATTAATTTATTGATAGGGTATTGTTAGGTTTAATTATAACTTAGGTTAGGATTTATTTTACAGGTAAATTTGTTATTATTTTAACTAGGTAACTATTAAATAGTTCTTAACTATTTAATAGCTATTTTACCTGGTTAAAATAATAACAAAGTTGCCTGTAAAATAAATATTAATCCTAAAATAGCTATAATATAATTATAATTTATATTGTAGCTATATTAGGATTTATTTTACAGGTAAGTATTTAGCTTTAAATAGGAATAATTTATTTAATAAGAGTTAATTTATTTCGTTAGATAAAAATTATATTTAACTTAGGGGGGTGTTAGTGTTAGGGTTAGACTTAGCTTTAGGGGTTAATACATTTATTAGAATAGCGGTGAGCTCCGGTCGGCAGATTAGGGGTTAATAATTGAAGTTAGGTGTCGGCGATGTTAGGGAGGGCAGATTAGGGGTTAATACTATTTATGATAGGGTTAGTGAGGCGGATTAGGGGTTAATACATTTATTATAGTAGCGCTCAGGTCCGCTCGGCAGATTAGGGGTTAATAAGTGTAGGCAGGTGTCGGCGACGTTGAGGGGGGCAGATTAGGGGTTAATAAATATAATATAGGGGTCGGCAATGTTAGGGCAGCAGATTAGGGGTACATAGGGATAACGTAGGTGGCGGCGATTTGCGGTCGGAAGATTAGGGGTTAATTATTTTAAGTAGCTGGCGGCGATGTTGTGGGGGGCAGGTTAGGGGTTAATAAATATAATATAGGGGTCGGCGGGGTTAGGGGCAGCAGATTAGGGGTACATAAGTATAACGTAGGTGGCGGTCGGCAGATTAGGGGTTAAAAATTTTAATCGAGTGGCGGCGGTGTGGGGGGACCTCGGTTTAGGGGTACATAGGTAGTTTATGGGTGTTAGTGTACTTTAGGGTACAGTAGTTAAGAGCTTTATAAACCGGCGTTAGCCAGAAAGCTCTTAACTCCTGCTATTTTCAGGCGGCTGGAATCTTGTCGTTAGAGCTCTAACGCTCACTTCAGAAACGACTCTAAATACCAGCGTTAGAAAGATCCCATTGAAAAGATAGGCTACGCAAATGGCGTAGGGGGATCTGCGGTATGGAAAAGTCGCGGCTGAAAAGTGAGCGTTAGACCCTTTAATCACTGACTCCAAATACCAGCGGGCGGCCAAAACCAGCGTTAGGAGCCTCTAACGCTGGTTTTGACGGCTACCGCCGAACTTCAAATCTAGGCCTTAGTGTTGGTAATCAATAGCTCCAGGGAGCTGGAGGTGAGAAAGAGGTTGATTCGGGAGAATAAGTTGTGCGCACGAGAGGCACAAGTATAATCTCTGCCTGTGGGGTTACAACTCCTCCATATATCTTGTACACCTAATGAGCTATAAAAGGGCGTTAAACACTTTGATTGGAAATACCGTCATGTTTCTTTTAGTGTTAACAGGGTAAGGGCCAGTTGGGTCCCGGAATCTATCTAAGGCCGGATTTGGTGTTAAATTGAAATCTCCCGCAATGATAAGTTTAGTGTCCAGAAATTGAGCCAGAGAGGCAGCCAGGGATCTCCAAAATGTGAGCGCTCTTTGGTTGGGCCCATAGACATTACAAAGAATGTACCAGTCATCCTGCCACTTCAACTTAACAATAAGGAACCTTCCCTCTGGGTCTATTATCCTGTCTCCTAACTGGTAGTCAAGGCCTTTACGTATAAGGATAGCTACCCCTCTACTGGAATTATTATAAGGAGCACTAAGGACCTCTGAGATCCATTTAGCTTTAAGTGTATCATGTTCCGGGGCATTCAAGTGGGATTCATGTAGGAGCATGATGTGAGCCTGAGTTTTTTTTAGTTGTGTCAATATATAGTTTTCCTTTTGATGGGGGAGTTAATCCCCCCCACATTCCAGGACACGATCTTTATCGTCATCTAAGGGTTGTTAGAGCTAAGCATTGGTGGTCCCGTGGCCCACTATTTTCTGATCTATATCTAAGAGCAGGGGGAGAAGGAGTCTGAAAATAAAATATCTTACTCCCCAGTCTGGTATGATAGAAACATTTCGTTACCCTGTATTTTACTATAGAGGGGAGCAGGGAGAAGTGTGTACAGCGATGTCTTTCAATAGTGTTGGAGTTATAGCATAAAACAAGTAACATCAATAAATACATTAACCAGAACATCAAATATACAAGAACATCAAACAATACAAGATCATTTATAAACAATACAATATAATACCAGTCCATTATGAAACCTTGCTGGATCTGCAGAAAAAGTTCTTTACCTGGGAATTAACATCCCGGCCAAAAAGATGAGAGGAAAAGTCACCTGGCCAGCTCAGCCAGGGGAGTCTCTTCGATTCGGAGAGGGATGGGCAGATGGATAATTTTCCTGGTCTAAGAAATCTTGGGCATCTCTAGGTGAGTCGAAGAATTTGAAACCCTATGAGGTGCGGATTTTCAAACAAGCTGGAAACAATAGGATAGCTTGGCGCTTCTCTTTGTGAAGGGAGCTGCATAGCGGAGCAAAATCTTTCTGTTTTTTCGCAACTTCTGAGGAGTAATCCTGGAAGATGTAAAGCCTCTTTTCATCATATAGCAGCATTTCAGTTTTCCTATAGGCCTTGAGAAGTTGAATTTTACACTGGAAATTGAGATATTTTATCATCGCCCCACGAGGGGGGGTTTCTTTTCCTGTCGTTGCTGGCCTATCCCCTCCAATTCTGTGTGCTCTCTCCACCTTCAGCTGCAAATATTCCGCAGGGATACCCAACAAGTTGGGGAGGGAATGTTCAGCAAAGTAGAGTAGTTCTGACGGGCGGACTGACTCCGGCAGTCCTACCAATCAAAAATTGTTCCTGCTGGAACGGTTTTCCAAGTCGTCGACTTTTTGGTGTAGATATTTATTTTGTTGGATTAGCTCTTTCAATTGGTTGGAGTGTTGGCCGTCTTCCAGGTCAGATATTCGTTGCTCTGCACCCGCTAGCCTGGAGTTAAATTGTTTGACCTCAGTCGTTAAGGTATTCATGCCTTTTTGCAGATTATCAAGTTTGGATAATAGCAGGGAATTTAGTTGTTGTTCCCCTGTTTGGGGTCCACTGTCCTCTTGGGCGGGTGCAGATTTTGTGGGGGAGGCAGACTGGGATGGGTCTGGGGGTTGTCTGTTTTTCTTTTCCTGCTGGGATTTGTTTCTGCTCGATATTTTTGGAGTGGTCAAATATTTGTCCATATAGACTAGTGGGGCAACGACAATAAAGTCAAATCGTCTGCATTAGTCACGCAGGGAGTCCCAATTAAGCGTTCCCCAGAAACTCTCACTTAGTGATGTACAAAAAGTGCGCTCAGCATGTTTGTAGAATAGAACCCCTATGTGTGCTTTTAGATTCTGCGTGCGGTTTTTTTGTGTGTTTTTTTTCCTCCTCTCTCTTTGCCTTTAGGTTCCCTTCTCTGTGTTTTGTCCTCTTATTTACTCTTGTCAGCTTTGTGATCTCTCTTTATTATGTTTTATTCCAGCCCCCTAGCTCTGCTCATGTGTCACCATTCTTCCCCTGTGGGACTGTATGTGATAATTACTCTGTTCCAGGGATCAGCAGGGAGCTTGCTGTAAGTTAGCCCTTTAATGATAGATATAGGTGCTTTGGGGGCAATAAGTGATATAGAGTGCGCTCTTTCACAGCAAGCAGCAGCTTGGGGAGTTTGGGCCGTATCAAGGAAATATTGCTGTATCACACAGGTGGTTTGAGAGTCGGAGCTCACCTTGAAAGTGCTTGTCTGGGGCAGAAATATGTGGAGCACTCACCCCGCAGAGAGATCTCCTTGGGTCCGGTAGAGGTAGAGATGCCCGGGAAGGGGTCTGAAGGAGGTTGTAAGTGCCACAAGGGAAGGCAAGATGGCGACCGGCCATGTCGCTGCAGTCGTTCCGGTGGTGAGGTTAAAGTTGTTAGGCCTCACAAACTGCGGTATCTACGCTGCTCAATACCTCCAGGCTATGAGACGTCTGCAGAGGCTTACGACGGCCAAGGGAATCACTGGAGCGGCTGCCAGGATTAAAAGGTAAGTTTTTGAAAAAAACTGTGAAATGTCAATTTTGATGAATTAAAGTGCCCTTGTTTTTAATAGGTTTATCAAAAACCGGGCACTAATTCATCAAAATAGACCTTCACTTTAACTCGTCCACTGCCTCTGATGCTGTGGACATTAATCCACCCAATCTCATACAATCGGGTTGATTGACACCACCCTGCTAGCGGCCGATTGGCCACGAATCTGCAGGGGGCAGCATTGAGCAAGCAGTTCACCAGCATACGCTGTTGGCATTTAGCGATGCACGCCGGACATAATTTGCTATAGCAAATCATGTATGCCCGGGGCATGATAAATCTACCCCATCGTGTATATTTCCTAATATGACTTGAAAGCAAGAAATTAGTCAATTCTAACAGTTTTGTTAGCAGCTTTACATTGCTAGAAATAAATCCACTAAATATCTATAATAATAAATAAATGTCTTACTGCGAGGTCAACAAGATGAAGCTTGCCCATGCGAACATGAATGTTTCCATCAGCACCCTTTTCACTGCATTCAATAGTAATTGTAAAAATAGCATGGGAACGAGAGCTGTGTTCATTCATGTTTGTAGCACCAACAGAACCTACAGGGGAAAAAATGTTTAACATAAAGAGCAATTCTCAAAATTAGGGCTAAAAAGACTGTTACAAAAGTTTTGAATAACAAGACAGTATGATAAATATTGTGCATCTTAGTATGTTTTATTAGTAATAAGCAATACATTCACGTGAATCCGTAAGAACAACCAAGGCAACGAATTAGAGGGACATAACGGTAAAAACTGTGCATGGGTGCATTTTAATTTAAATAGAAGCATTTTTGCAATATACGTCTATTAGATAAAATGCTTCTACTACAGGTTTTCAGCAGCATACACACATATGCTGTGAGGGCCCGTACACCAGTATTCAAACACTACACCTTCTCAGAGAGTCACCGGTGGCTTATATGACACAATATTAAACCAATACTTTCATGATTCAGATAGAAAGTGTGATTTTAAACAACTTTTAAATTTACTTCGGTTATCAATTGTTCTTCATTCTCCTGGTATCTTTTGTTGAAAAGCAGGGACATATGCTTAAAGGATTACTTTCTGTTATAATTTTTAAGCTAAACAACTAACATATTAAAGTTAATAAACATTAATTAAAACCTACTGACCAATATTTTCTCCAAAACGAAGTTTCATAACGTTCTAAAAGTTATATCTTTTATTCGCCGATGATGTCACGTTATCCTGCCCACTATTTTCAGCACTGAGTGTTCAAAATACTTAAACCAATAACTTTGTGTTTAAAGCGCCATTTTGAAACCTAGGTATTGTAAACGGATTGGTACAGAGCAAAGGATACCCACGGAGTGGGTTTGGAAAACAATTAAATTTGCAGACAAGATTTCTGATATACGGAAGAGATATGTTAATGAAATGCTATTGATAAAAAGCGTATTTGGGGTAGTTAGTTAGTAACAGGCATAGAAAATATTTACTTACAGTGGCCCTTTAAGAGCAGGTCCATTTCTGGAGCACTATACGGCAGCAGTTTTTCAAGAATGTTATTCATCTGCAAGAGCACCGTGTGGCAGCACTCTTTCCTGCCATGTAGTGCTCCAGGTGCCTACCTAGGTATCTCTTCAACACAGAATATAATGGTAACAAAGCAAATTTGATAATAGAAGTAAACTGAAAACTTTAAAATAGTATGTTCTGTCTGAATCCCAAAAGAACATTTTTGGGTTGTATATCCCTTTAAGTCCTCACAGGCACAATACACACCACCAGCAACTCTCCGAGCCTGAATACTGGTGCACGGAACCCTGCACATATGTGCGTATGCCGCTGAAAAACAGTAATAACTTTTACTAGAAACCTTGTACTAATAAAAAGTATATTGCAAAAATGCTTCTATTTAAAACTGAAATATATCAATGTACATTTCAGTGTTGACCTCTCTATTCCTTTAATGCTATATTTTATGCCATATACAGATTGTAAACTAGCAAACATACCAGGTATACCAATGCCCTTATAATAACAGCTATAACAGATTAATTGAAGTTGATGTTGTAATTTTGAAACCTATTAACTTTCACAAAAAAATAGATGGTCAATGTAGTATACAAATAATGTTTAGCAGCCCTTGATCAAATCTAAAGCAAAACCACATACTTGAAAGATGTGCAATGCCCCCGGATTAAAGCATGAATGTCTTTTAAAGACGTCTACTGTGAGCAGACCTGATCAAGTGTATTCACTAAGCCGTTTGCCCATTTTAGGAAGAGCAGCAGTCAGGATAAGAACACAAAATATAGCTGTTTAGTGCAGGAACTTTTAGTATCCATATCAGAGATTAGGCTCATCTAAACCAATATACTATAAGAAAATAATTATCATTGTAAGCTAAAGCCTGTCTGTAGTATATGTCTCTCCTTTACTTTCTCTTTATAGCCCAATAAAAGCTGATCATACCATTCAACCCATTGTATATGTCAATATAAATGAAAAGAAAAAAAAAATTATATTAAGAGCCACAACTTACGGTTCTTGTGTCCTAATGTCATGATCCTATCCATATCATCTGCATTGTTAACAACATAACCAGACAAGTCTTTGATGTAAACGCCCACATCAGGTCTCTCTTTTACCTGGAATATAGATAGCAATACTTTAAGTATATACATATATTTACAATTAGAAAATATATATTTGTATAAGAAGTCAAAAGGTTATTCTCCTAAAAAGTGAGTGCAGGTCCCTAAATATAAATGTTACGAGTGTAAGTTAAAGGGGTGAGGACACAGATACACAAGGAAGTGCAGAAGAGAGAGACAGAGACAGACACAGAGAGAGACACAGATATATATATATATATAGATATATATATATATATATATATTTTTTTTTTTTTATTATTATTTTTTTTTATTTTATTTTTTTTTGTTGTTGTAAAGGATAATAAAAAAAGTGCTAAAGGAGCATTGTTTAGTGATTGAAATGTTCAAGCCCAGTATTTAAAAATAATCTTAAAAACATGGGCACTTTAAGTCATTAAACTTTACAATTACGCTTCTTTTTTAAAATACCTTTTTGTTACTGTAAACTTACGGACGATCCTCCGCCGGCATCTCCATCAGTATTGAGCAGATCGATGACAAATCTGGCTACCTCCTCCAATCTTTGTGTGCCCCCTTTGGCGTCCAGCTCGTGAGGCATACAATGATTGGAGGAAGCCGGATCGTCATCGATCTGCTAAATACTGAAGGAGATGCGGGCGGGAGGATCAGCAGTAAGCTTACAGAAACAAAAGGGTAAGTATTTTAAAAAAAGGAAGCATAATTGTAAAGTTTAATGACTTAAAGTGCCTATTATTTTAAGAGTGTTTTTAAATACTGGGCTTTAAGTTATTTAACTTTACAATCACTTTAATTCTGTGTGCTTATGCTACCATTAGTATGACTGTCTGTCTAAGCTTGTATTGGGCATAAATATGATTGGAGTTTGATGTAGATTTCACTACAAAGTTTGGTTAGCAATCTTATTTTAACAGATAAAAAGTATTAAAATTAGGCTTTAACTGGCACTTAATGAGTGTGTCTGAACAAAATTAAAAAAGGTTGATTGTAGCTACGATCATAAGCAGAACTGGTCACAAGCAGAACTGATTACGAGTGGAGCAAGTGAGCGTTAAGGGTTTTATCGTGAGTGTTTGCACTCGTCGGGCGTATCGCTGGCATTTACAAGTTGAAAGTAAATGTGATTGCCATCAAGCTATTTGCTTTATGCTATAATGATTACTGCAACTTCAGAGCTCTGGTTAACATTTTCACGAAACAAAAAGTTGCACAAAACACATCAAAAATACATTACAAAGTAGTTACACTCATAATAACACTATCTAAAATTATTTTAAAACAATATATATATTGCACACAAAAGTTACAAGGGCTCAAAGACATGAGGTCTCATATACATGTCTGGGCTGTGCAGTATCGCGATTTTCACGTCAGCACCCCCTGTAACCCCCATAAGCCCCCCTCTGTAACCTACATAAGCCCCATCAGCTCCCACTATAACCCCCCAATAAGTACCCTCTTTAACATCATAAGCACCACCTGTAAACACCATCAGCCCCCAACCCACATAAGTCCCAGCGCACCCCCCTCCCTGTAACCCGCATCAGCCACAGCGCACCCCCCTCCCTGTAACCTGCATCAGCCACAGCGCTCCCCGGTAAGTCAGCCCCCCTCCCTGTAACCCGCATCAGCCACAGCGCACCCCCCTCCCTGTAACCTGCATCAGCCACAGCGCTCCCCGGTAAGTCAGCCCCCATCCCTGAAACCCGCATCAGCCACAGCGCACCCTCCTCCCTGTAACCCGCATCAGCCACAGCGCTCCCGGGTAATTCGGACCCCCTCCCTGTAACCCGCATCAGCAACAACGCTCCCCAATTAGTCGGCCCCCCTCCCTGTAACCCAGATACATAGATATATATTGTACCATAAAATCAGATATATTTATTAATGTATAAATAGAACATTCTTGTATGTGGAGAACATTGGAATGTGAAATATTCATATTTTCATATCGGGTTAACGCACATGAGAATATGCGGTCGGGTTTGCGCAAGAGTGGGATGTTAGGTTTTTTTCCCACTTTTTTTTTTCTCCATTGACCTCTATGGGGGAATATGTGAACTCGCACACAACATTCTAAGTTCTGCTTTTTTCGCTTGTCGGCTTAGTGAGCGAGCTAAAAACAGTTTACTTTCAACTCATAATAGGAGCACAACCCAACGAGCGCAAAAGGTCCATTAATTAGCGCTCTACTTGTAATCTAGCCCTTAATGTATCTCTTGCCGAAGCCTACCTTAACTACTTCTGCATATTTATACAAGATAAATATTTAAATTAGTTATAATTGTGTACACATATGATACACATCAGGATGTGACAAAAAATCCACAGCATCAGGTTTTTATTATCTTTACAATTTTTAATGTTTTTGTCTCACCTCTAATCTTTGAGATTGGTCTTTTGCAAGCAAGTCTCTAATTTCTTCATTGTAAATTTCCAAATATGATACTCTGACCAAAAATCTATAATAAAAAAAACATAAGATTATTCAATAAGCTCATTTGTCAATGTCTTAACATTTAAAACCCTTTTTTTTTTTTTTTTTAAATGAATGAGTAAGTAAATTAGAATAGAGTCACAGCATTTTCCTGGTTTATTACCAAGATATACTGTTTAAAAACAATACATTTTCCTTCTGACCTTGTGTCTCCCTCAGCTTTAGCGATATGTCCAAATACGTGAGCAAAGGAATTTGGGATGATCCCTCTGAGTTCAGGGACGGCTCTAACTCCTTCCATTGTGAATGTTTTGCCTGTTCCAGTCTGTCCATATGCAAAGATAGTTCCTAAAAATAGCAAATACATATATCATCAGAAATGAAAGATTAATATATCTCCTCATCCATCATTTATTATAAAATACCATTGATACAAGAGGTAAAAACTGCAAAAAAATGCATTTGTGTGCCCTGAGTCTACCTTATTGACTCAGATATAACAGATAGCAGTGGAACCGCCATTAAAGGGACAGTCTACACCAAAAATGTTAATGTTTTAAAAAAAGACACAGTTATACGTTTTACCTCTATGATTACCTTGTATCTAAGCATCTTCTGACAGCACCCTGATCACATGACATTGTATTTATTATCTATTGACTTGCATTTAGTACTGTGTTGTGCTAACTCTTAAATAACTCACTGGGTGTGAACACAATGCTATCTATATGGCCCACATGAACTAGCAGTCTCCTGTTGTGAAACGCTAATAACAAAAGTATGTGATAAGAGACTGTCTGTAGTGGCTTTGAAACAGGCAGAAATTTAGAGGTTTAAATGTTGGTTGTGCAAAGCTGGGGAATGGGTAGTAAGGCATTATCTATCTTTTTAAACAATAACAATTTTAGTATTGACTGTCCCATTAACAGGACTAGCAACTCTTCTCAGGCCCTGTATGGGAACTACAAGTTCCAGAATACAGCACACAGCAGGGCCAGAGCTGGAATTGATTCCCTTTAAACACCTGTTGCTGCATTGTTGATAAGTGCATCTTCTTCTTCACCATAGAGATAAAACACAACATTAAAGTGATATTCCAGCCAAAATTGGAAACCACATGGGTGTATTTTGGTATTGAACAGAAGCGATTTTGTAATATACATGCATTAGCAAAAATGTTTCTTATAAAAGCTATAGCTGTTTCTAAAGTGTATTTAAGTATGCACTAGCATTTTAAACACAACACTTGCTCGGAGAGCCTAAGGTGCTTGTACCATCTGGTAATGACTCAATTTGTTAATTGCTGACATGATACAAGCTCCACTGATGATCTGAGCAGCTGCAGTATTTAATATGTGGGTGCAATGAGAATATCCAGCTATGCTTCACATGCAGAGAAAAATATTCACTCTATAACAGTGATAACTCTTACTAGAAGCATGTTTGATAATACATGTATATTGCAAATCTGTTTCTAATGAAATATGTAATAAAAATACGTGCATTTACATTTTGACTGGAATGTCCCTTTAAGACGCAGGAAGACGGATAATGTGGGGACTCGAATACATAGTGCAGCAATGCAACAGTACTCTGTGTAACCTAGCAGACTGACACTGCAGGGACATGTGCTCTGCTGCATCACTCCACTGGGTCTTCTCCCCGGGCCCTAGAAGTGCACCTTTGATGATATTGCTGCTGTTTTTATTTATTACCTAAATTCCTTTATTACCCAATTCCTGATTTGATTGCATTGAATATATTTTACAAAAACTTATCAAATGTAAAACTTAAATTTGCTTTAATTGGATGAAAATGACAATAGAAGTTATAAACCATTTATTTTAATAATAATTAAGTAATAAAACACCAGAAAATGTAGTTCAGAAAAAGAATTTAAAAAGCATCAGAATATTAGACATTCAATATGCTGAAAGAAAACATTGTTGATCTTGGTCCTCCAGCAACAAAGAGCTTAATTGTGCTAAATGTGCCCACCCCTGGAAGAGCAAGAGAATGTAGGTTATGTCAGTAATATGACATCAGCATCTGCAAACACACTGGATTTAACATATTTATGAAGAGAAAGAAAAGGGATTACATTAAAAGTATAAAACAAAGCTAGAGCCAACAGAAACATTTACAGATTGCTGCATATAGAGAA